>NW_026616787.1:0-21844 GCF_000801105.2 Raphanus sativus | reverse complement strand
AACAAACAAGATTCACATTTTCATATGATTCATATCAAATGAGCTCAAAAGTCCTCCCTATGAAGCTTTTGAATGTGTTTCTCATTTATGTGGCCCAAACGGCAATGCCAAAGAAAATTATGATTCGTGTCGTTAGACTTGAATCTTTTGGTACTGATATTAAAGACATGCACGCTTTGGTCTAGAATATAAAGTCCATACTCTAATGGACCGCTACCATAAAATATATCATTACGATCAAAACAACAACACTTGTTTTTGATCGAAAACTGAAATCCTTCCAAATCCAAACAAGAAATGGAAATAATATTCCTACTTATAGTAGGTACATAGTAGCAATTCTTAAGTTCTAAAACCAAGCCTGAAGGTAAAGATAAATGGAATGTTCACACGGCTAATGCATCAACCCTTGCTCCATTACTCTCATGTAGATCCATTTATCCTTTCTCCAAAATTCTACTGTTGCTTAGGCCATTCATATTTCTACAAATATGATCACCACAGCCGGTATCCAATACCCAAGAAGTAGAATCACAAGTAGTAACATTTACTTCTATAACACAAATACCCCTAGACGATGTTTCAAAAGTCTTTTTCTTTTCAGATCTTCCAAGTAGGATTTAAACTCTTCTTTGAGAACAATTCTCGGATTTTGATACCATTGGAGGAAATTTGATTCATTCAATTTGTCCTTCTTAAGGACATATCGCAATGAAAATGAGTTTGTGGGAACTATCATTGCTGGTATTGAAGAATAGCGAATATTAATATGATGTTCAGGAGTTATAGAGATCTTAACAATTAAGGAAACTCAAATTATATACAAAACATTTTCCTCAAATGAATATAATAATCCAAGATCCATATTTCACTAAAATCCGAGTGAGCTTTGGCTCATCACCCGAATTCTAGCTATTTAGGTAAACAACACTTTGTTAATTATATCAAATATAATTCTTGGTTGTTAGATGACATCTTATGTCTTATCCAACCTATGTCTCTCAGCCCAAAACCGTTTTGATAGCCTAGTCAAATAAACCAATCTTGTTTCATATGGTAACCGTTACCATCCACCTCACTCATATAATTGCAGACACCTTGCTTTGGCAAGCTCATCTTACAACGAAACGAGCCTTGATGGTTGATAAGATTGGGTAGACATCAAAAATACTTGAAATTAATTGAGGAACAAATTTTAATCCAATTTACTTTTATATTTAAAGTTTATATCTAATATAAAATATAAATATAACTAATATATATCTTATATGTATTTTTATTGAATTATAATAATAAAATTAATTTTAATCTAATTAAAATAATCAATTATTTACATGTTTGATTTTAGAATTTAATCTGATTAAAATTAATCAGACGTCCAAATCAATTGAACTGACCGGTTGAACCAAGACTGAATCAACGGGTTTCATAATTTTCGAATTATTCATGTAAGTTATAGAATCACATTCATGTATTACAATAAGACATGTTTAACATTTACATTTAAATATTGCATGAACATATAATGATTGTTTTATATAGGTGTGAGGCAAAACGCATATTACACAAACTATATATTATTTGTGAAATCACCGAATGATCATATCATCTCGTATATGCCTTATTTATATGTGTGTGATATTGATCTTTCCAAAAGAATCAATATTTATTATCACGTAATTAATACACACATCTTTATCCAATAAAGACAATATATGGTTTAGAAATCGATGATACCATAATCAATTAGGGTTTTTCTTAACCACATCGATTTCAAATAACTAAATTTCTCTAGTTCTTAATCTATACCAAATTATAAATTAACAAGATATGATTTCAATATTAGACAAGTAGGCTCTGATACCACTGTTGGAATTTCATACCGGTTTATAACAATTTATAAATCAACTTATGAATTCATATACCTAGAATCTTATGCCAATACTGAAATAAATCTAGATCTTAGGGTTTCGAGTATATCTGGTTATTCGCAGCGGAAAGATGAATAAACCAAGTCGAGATTTCAGAACTCCAAACGTCGTGCCTCTACTGGTTTCCACACGCACACAAACTTGATCGATACGGGATGCTAGTGCCGTCGAGATCAAATCTCTAGAACTTGACAAACCTTTTGTCTCTTTTAGGGTTTTGTTTTGGTCGGCTACGTTTATGTATACATTAACAAGTTACGTTTCAACCTTATATAATTAATATGAGATAACCTAATTCTAATCTTATTAGAATAAAAGACTAAGCTCAATTACATTAATCGCTTAGCCCACATGCAACCATTGCACGTTAAGTATATAATTATATATTATATAATATCACATTTATATTATATATCATATATATAATATAAATAATATATAAAACCCCTAAATATTTTTGATCCAATTTGCTTAGGTGTGTGACCTTGTAGGATCATATAATATTAGTAATGAATTCTCAATTCATAGATTATAAGCGGTTTCTAGCAAAACATTATAACCACCTAATATTATATGATTGTCAAACCTCGACGTTACGACTCTAATCAGAGTAAGTACAAATGATTTTAGGAAATTCCCAACAAACAGCCAATGCGAAAATTATCCGACTAAAGCATACGTAATAACTTTATCGCTAAGTGAAAAATGCGAGGTTAGCCGGTTATAAAATACCTAATTATTTAATAAATATTTTTTTTGTATAACTTGTTTACACTGACATTCAGCTATTGGGGTATGGTTGTGAATAAGATTATATGGTTTAGGGTATACTAATATATATTTTTAATCAAGTAATATGTTTACGGGGATAAAGGTTAAGATTTTAGTGTTTAACTTTTTACCCTTTGGGTTCCGGGGTCCTTATTAGATTTAGGGTTTAGCATTTTGTGTTTATGGTTTAGATTTAGGGTTTAGATGTGTCTACTCTTTCTGTTTGACATTGTTGAAGCATTGTACGTACCTGCAATATAGGGTCAAACCAATTGCCCGATTAATATTTACAGGTGACAGCCAATGTGAAAACTATCCTAGTAAAACATATGTAATAACTTTAACGCTAAGTAAAAAAGATGAGGCTCGCCGATTATGAAAACAACTGACTGTTAATGAATAAATTTTATGTATAACTTGTTTACACCGACGTTCAGTTGTTGGGGTACGGTTGTGAATAAGAGTATATGGTTTAGGGTATAGTAATTCATATTTTTAATCAAGTAATATGTTTACGAGGGTAAGGGTTAAGATTTTAGTGTTTACTCTTTATCCTTTGGGTTCCGGGGTCCCTATTGGGTTTAGTGTTTAGCATTTTATGGTTAGGGTTTAGGTTTAGAGTTTAGGGTTTAAGTTTAGATGTGTCCACTCTTTCTGCTTGACATTGTTGAAGCATTAGACGTATCCGCGATATAGGGTCAAACAATTTGTCCGGTTAATATTTACACGTGACAGCCAATGCAAAAACTATCCGGATAAATTATACGTAATAACTTTACTGTTAAGTGAAAAGGCGAGGTTAGCCGGTTATGAAAATACCTAACCGTTTAATAAATAATTTTTTGTATAACTTCTTTACACTGGCGTTCAGCTGTTGGGGTACGGTTGTGAATAAGAGTATATGGTTTAGGTATAATAAGTTATATTTTTAATCAAGTAATATGTTTACGGGGTAAGGATTAAGATTTTAGTGTTTAGTTTTTATCCTTTAGGTTTCGGGGTCCCTATTGGGTTTAGGGTTTAACATTTGTGTTTAGGGTTGTTTATGTTTAAGGTTAATGGTTTAGGGTTTAGGTTTTAGGGTCAAACCAATTGCCCGGTTAATATTTATGGGTGACAACGAATACGAAAATTATCCGGCTACAACATACGCAATAACTTTACCGCTAAGTGAAAAAAGCAAGATTATGATGATGAAACATATCTTCTTAGGTTTATGTATTCATTAGGGGGATGAAAAAAAGTTTGACGAAAAAGATTGAGATTAAAGAAGAATAATACAAAGGGAAAGAGGTAGATGAAGATAATTGTTTTTCAAATGATTTGTTTTCTTTTTGTATGTCTAAAATAAATAAAAAAATCTTTAAAAGATTATCAAATCTAGTAAAATCTTAAAAAATCCTAAACAAATCTTTACACTGTAGCACCATATATTTGTAAATCATTTCTGTCAGATACTAACCCTAGGTCTCCAATCGTTCGGAAGTTGATTCACCAAACTCAAAGGGCAGTTCCGTCAAATCGCCTCTTTGTTGCCATGACACGCTGGCTCCACTTTACTCTTTTTCCTACTTACCTAATTTGCTAAGAGTTCTTGGTTTTTCACCTAAATTGCTCTATTATAAACAGGTATTTAAGTCTTTAACAGCCACCCGTCAGTATTTTCACCCGGAAATAACTCTCTGTTCTCTGGATTTGTGAAGTGTCACTACACACACTGTTACAGTTATACCCAATTTCCACGGCACCTATATACATCGATATCAACTTAAGAAAATCATCTTATTAGTTTAAATTAATATCCCTCTTGCTTTGTCCCAGGAAGTGTAAAAGTAAAAGGTTTTTTTCTCCTTTTTTTCGTTGTTGGTTGGAGAGAATTACGTAAAAATTTCAGATTCTCTGATCAGAGATTAGGTTATGAGGTATGGACACATGTAAAAAGGGTTACTCATTTTTTGGCACAAAAAGGTTACATTTTTGCTTGCTTACTGAGGAGTTAAAAGTTAAAAAAAAAAAGAAGAAACTTTTTCTCAAGGGAAAGGACCCTTTTGTTGTCATAAAATTAACTCGCTATTCTTTTACATGCTTATGCTCATAGACTTTTGTTTTCAAAATCTCATAGACTTATGCTTTTGATTTGTTCTTTATTCATCTTGGTTTGTTGGATCTTTTAGATTTCTTGATTTAGATCTCATCTCTGCTGGATCTTGATGAAAAGAAGAAATTTTGAAAAAATGAAACAGACTTTATATTTTCATGAGATTCTCAAGTACAAGACTTTGAAAACTTGTGTTACCTCAGTCTAAACGACCATTCATGTATTTTTCTTGTTCTTTTTGTAGATGGAAGAAGATTGCAAGTTTCGACACTGGGATGAGCTTATCCCTGACGCTCTTGGCTTAATATTTAGCCACTTACCTCTTCAAGAGGTCCTAACAGTTGTTCCTAGGGTCTGCAAAGCATGGAACAGAACAGTAACTGGACCTTACTTCTGGCAAGAAATAGACATTGAGCTGTGGAGTAACCGTTACCACCAGTCCGATCATCTCGATCGAATGCTTCAGATGTTGATTAATAGGAGCTCTGGCTCTCTGCGGAAACTCTCAGTCACTGGCCTTCAAAATGACTCTATCTTCTCCTTCATTGCACAACAGTGAGTTATATTTTCCTACAGTGTCCCCTTTATTTTGCATATTATGATCACAGTGGGAAGAAGCTTGAAGCTGTCATAGACACATAATCTACATTTGTGTTTATATATTTATCGGAAACTCTCTGTCATTTGTCTTCAAAATGACTAGTTGTCATGCTAGAATCACTTTGAGAAGCTTTAAGTAGTTATAGTATGAGTTGGATGAGACTGAAGTAACATGATGCCCAAGTTCATTTTCTGATTAATACTTTCTTTTGTTCCTTTTTTATTTTTGAAAGTGCTGGTTCACTTAAAACCTTGAAGGTGCCGAGAAGTTGTCTGAGCAATTCAGGTGTTGTAAACGTAGCTGAAAAGCTTTCATCTCTCACATTCTTGGACTTTAGCTATTGCTGCAAAGTAGGCCCAGAGGCGATACAAGCCATATGCAAACACTGTCAATCACTGATAGAGTTCTCCAGAAACATGCATCCTTTGGACGTAGCGAGTGTAGTATCTCACGACAATGAAGCTTATGCGATCGCCAGCACAATGCCGAAGCTGAAGCGGTTAGAAATTTCATACCATCGAGTCAGCACAGAAGGAGTACTCAAAATCTTATCCTCTTGCATTTTTCTTGAATTCCTGGAACTTAGAGTTTGTTGGGACGTGCAACTCGATAACAAGTTCTTCAAAGAGAAATTTCCTGATATGAAAGTGTTGGGTCCACGCGTGATTGGATTCAATGATATGATAAACGATTGGGAGGATTGCTGTTCGGATTATTTCTCAGATGGATCTGATTACTTAGCATGGGAGTTTCTTGAGGACGGTCAAATGGGAGAGTTTTATGAAGATGAGTTTGGGCATGGTTGGGACGATAACTTTTATACAGATAGAGTGAATATAGACATGGAACCGCATATTTGGCCGCCATCTCCATGAACCAGGTCCTGTTATGGTCGAAGTTCTCCACCTACAAGTTGCTTCTAGCATTGGTTTTAACCTCATATGCGTATGTGCTCTATGTATGGTGTTTGTAACTTGTTTGGCTTTTTCGTGTTTCTCTAATCTTAATCTCTTGGATTTTATATTTCTCTATTACTTAGTGATGTTTAGATTAGATTAATATTATATATAATATATAGATATTAACAGGTAAATGTGTATGTATAGAATTAGAGATGTCAAGTTGATGATGCATCAGAAACAAAAGAAATGAAGAAGTAAAAGGACAAGCTGTTGAAGAAGAATAAAATGTGATGGGGTCCCTTCACACTAAAGCTTTTTAGTTTTTACTCACCTCTTCGTTAAATAGAAATGATGTCTCAATTTACCTTCTTTTGAGTCTGCATCCTTCTTCATTCTAGTTGTTTACTTGTATAAACTTGTAACCGGTATCAAAGCTCGGAAGTTCATTGTTCAATAAGTAAAAATAGACCCAGATGTAGAGGGGCAACCGAACTGCATCACCAAAGCTACTATTCTTTTCTCAAGACCTCTTAAAGCCAATCTTCCTTCTAGTCTATAGATCTCTGTCTAACTCTAGATCTTCTATTGCATTCTTCATCCAGAAAAGATAACTCATGTTGGTATAGACACTTGATATTGAAAACATATCAAGACATGATGGTGTAGAGGCAAGGGCACATATTTATAAAGCAGGTGGACATTCAAAAATCGCATGATTTACTGTTTCGTCAGTTTCTCTACAACAGTAATTATTATATCTCATATGACCACATGTTAAATTTCGTGTTACTGCTAGATACCTTTGATGCCATTCGCCAAATTAAATGCTGCATCTTTTTGGGAAGCATTGATTTTCCATGCAAAAGCATGTAGCTCTGTGATATGGGTTCATATACCATTATTTTCAGGGACTGAATGAGGATATTTCTTGCAACTTAATATCCAGGTTTTACGGTATACAGTCCACTTTTCGTATAGCCTCATCTATATTTAGCATCTCTATTGGATTGAGTATGGCCAAATTCCGAATAAGGGTATATCCTCTTGAAGCACATATTGCTCTAACATTTCCACACTTTTGGTGATCCATGTATAAACTCAGATGCTGTCCTTCGTGGATGCACTACTAGTATAGCTGGTCTAGCTGTTATAGCATGAACTGAAGGGATCCATCAATCTTCCCAAACTCGTATCTGAAAACCGAATGTACCATCTGTCTTATCCCCAATGTAAATAGAGGCCTTTTTGCCATAAAGCTCGTCCAGATGTAAGAAGGTTATTCAGGCTATGTTTCTCGCAAAGGCAAGCATAAGCTATTATACCACCCTCGAAGAACTCTCGCAAGAAGAGAATCAGGGAATTGTATCATTCTCCACAACTGTTTAGCGAATAAAGCTAGATTAAATTTATGAATTAATCTGAAACCAATGCCCTCTTTATATTTTGGACAGCATAGTTTTTCTCACCTTGGCCAGTGCATTCCTCGATACGGTGAATTTTTATTCCACCAAAAACATGTAATGGCACTCGTTAATTTTTCACAGATTTCCAGAGAAAGTAGAAAGCTTGACATAACATAAGTCGGAAGTTGTGGCCTTAATAAGAATTTCTTTCCACCCTCTGTCAACCACCTACCATACCATCCATTGACCAATGACCAAGCATGACCTTTAGGAAGGTAAGTAACTTGCATTTCGATCCACTTATGTCATCTTAAATGTCTAGATAGGTTCCCATTCTCTTTCATTCTCAATACCCAGTGGCTTTGATTTCTTGCTTATAGTTCCCAAAACTCTCTTTCCAAAGAGAAGCGATGAGTTCTCAAAGTTAATACACTGGCTTAATTCTTTCTCATACACCTTTACTACTTTCATGACTTCATCACACTCACGGAGCTCCGCCTTATAAAATAAAAGGCTATCATCAGAAAATAACAAGTGGGACGCGGGGAGGGGGGGGGGGGGGCTAGCACGTTCTGTGTGCATCCCATTTATAATTCCTTGATTCTCTGTGTAATTAGAAGACTAACGAGCGTTATGTGCATAATATAAAGATGAAAGGAGAAAAATGATCTCCTTCTTGCAATCCTCTTTATGAGACAATGTTCTTCTAGGTTGGGCATTCAGAAGGACTTGATATTTAAGTGAAGAAACACAAGCATAATCCATTTGATCAAAGTCTTTGAGAAACCCATCTTCTCCATCACCTTTGGGATAAAAATTAATTACATGCAATCATACGCTTCACTGATGTTAGTTTTAATGAGACAAATGTTTGGATCATTCAGTCCATGCACAATTATATTTTCAAGTAGAAACTAAACAACCATACTTGACTCTTATCCCTTCAAAATATACAAAAAAGTTTTGGTAAAAGAGTGCACTAATGCCATTTGGTCCAGAAAATTTCTCCGGATATATTGTAAAACATGCAAACTTAACCTCCCATTATGTGTAACAGGGACTATGAGATCTTGGTTTGTTGCAGCAGTGATCCATTAATTATTTTTTACCAAAAACTATTAACCATCTAAATATAATACTTACATAGATTAAACAAATTAATATAACAAAACTGTTATAGTGGATTTGACACACTTGCCTAAGTTCTTCCTAAATTAAATTCAACACATATAAGAAAGAGATAAGCTAGAAGAAAAAAGAAACAAGACCAACCTATCAGTTGTATATTTAAAAAAACAACTTAAGAAAACAATAATTATCTAGAGCTTTCTACAAAAAACCGAGAAAAAACTAATTCATCATAAAAATTCAACTCTGACAATTATTCTCGTATAAAAAACTACAAAATATGTGGGCAAAGAGGAATACAAAGAGATATACAGTGTGCACATGGAACGGAAGATGAATCAATCAATCATGTATTGTTTAGTGTCTTCTAGCTGTCCAAGCATGAGCTCTTTCAAAGATCCCTCGAATCCAACTATTTTTCCTTCACAATCGATTTTTACAAATTGGATTACTTATATTGGAGGGTCACATACCCATAAGATAATTACCAGTTTGCATGGATTTTACGATACATCTGAAAATGATGAAATAATAAGGTTTTGAGCGATATTGACATCGATCCTAGAGATACCCTTCAACTGGCAGAAACGGAATCAACAATTTGGAATAAAGCACAACCAACATTAACACAACGCGTCACTCAACTTAGGGAGCCGGCAACATTACCTCAAATACCGGGACGATGGTGTTTTATGGATGGTTCATGGAAAGAGGGAGAATATTACTCGGGACACGGATGGTATAGTACTCTGGAAGGTTTTGATGAGTTAATGGGGACAAGAAATACCAGAGGAAGTCTATCACCCCTTCATTCGGAAATAGAAGCCCTCATCTGGGCAACAAAATTATGAGGGTTTCAGGCAATGTTTTTGACAGATTATTCTCAATTGATGAAGATGGTTTTAGAACCAGAAGAATGACCTATTTTTGCAACATATTTGAAAGATATTTACATGCTCAAGGAGAGCTTTAATTACTTAGAGTTCATACATGAACCCCATACACAGAATACAAGGGTTGATAGTCAGGCACACAATACTCAGAAACAACCACTTTTCGTCGCTCACATCGATGTAGAGTTACCACAGAGTCTTAGTTGAGTCTGTTTGTTAACGACAAAAAAAAAGATTACTCAAAGGTTATATAAGTGTGGGATCTAATCCTCACACAATCAAAATTTATAAGAAAAAAAAATGTAACTGTTTAAGAGATCTGGATTCTCTAAGATAATCACACAAACATGAAAATGAGAAAACAGTAAATAATATAAAGTTACAGAGTGAAGTTTTATCGATTGGGACAAGAAACATTTAGAATAATTTATACGAGAGACCGCACATAGATTTGTCAGCAATAAATAACTTAAGAACGAAGAGGAAAATCTGTCTAAGTTTTAAGTTCGTTAGTCTAACCACCAGCGCCTTAAATTCTTTAAAGCTAACAAAAGTGCTAAGTATTTTCGTCTCTGGATCTCTTAATCCAATGTCCAAGGTTTTGTTAGATACTCCCTCTAGGTCGGCCATCCATTGATCACCTGGATCTCTTGCTCGGATATCCAAGGTCTTGGTTATATACTCTCTCTTAGTCGCCATCCATCCCTTTTTCTCGCTCTTTCCATTTACCAGTTTTCCATTTATGTTCATCTTCGCCTTTCTCACCAAGGCAAACCGTCATTTGACTGGGCTTCTTTAAATGTTAATTAAATAACCCATTTTCATTTTAGATTGTTCCACACCATTACAAATTACATGCTATTACGATTTTCCCCAAAATATCATCCTTTCGTTCTGAGTTGCAGTTTCTGGTGCTGTTAAACTACGGAACGATAAATAATATTCTTTTCTCAAAAACATATTATGTGTTTAAGTTATTCTTTTGCTACTAAACGTGTGGCTAGATTTTATGGGAATAAGGGATTTCTTCTATTTTTTCACAAATTTCAAATGCAACAAACGAAGAACGTTTTGGACGAGAACACGATGGGGATGGTGAGGAGTAGAGGGAGAAATGGGTGATACTTAAGGAGAGAGGAGAAGGTTCGAGCGATGCTCAAAGGGAAGTGGCGATGCTGAGAGGGAACATGCGATGTTCACTAGAGAGAGAGAGAGAGAGAGAGAGAGAGAGAGAGAGAGAGAGAGAGAGAGAGAGAGAGAGAGAGAGAGAGAGAGACAGAGAGAGACTGAATGGTCGATGCTCACTCTAAGCTCATGTTTTGTTTCTTTGTTCTCAGGTTATAGTTTTGTATGTTTTTCTCTTAGTTCCCTGAAACTGTTTTATGTTCAAAGATTTTCCGTAAAAACTTTTCGAAGTTAGTTTTATGAAAGTTTGTGTCATAAAACTGTTTTTGTAAAAGCCTTATTAAAAAAATTCTGGATAATTCTTGTTTGGATAGAAAATATTTCCTTTCCCGAGATATATATGAAGTTTGTTCTATCGCTTATAAGTTGGCACGACATATGCGGGATTGTTCTTACAACATTTTTAGTCAAACTTCCTCTCATTAGGGTTGAGAGAGAAGTTTTTCTAAATCCTACTTCTCAAAAGAGATAATTATTTCACCAAAATCCCTACTGGTAAGAGGTGATCCTCCCCTAGTACTCAAAATCCGAAAAATCATCAATTTCCATATTGTTTGCCAGATTGTGTGAAAGTCCATTTGGGGCTGGGTAGACGTGCAAGTATCCTCATTCAAATGAAAATTGAGGTTATGAATGGTTTTGGGACGTCACTTGAAATTGTGACTAAAAGTTTGTTATTTGAAGATTTGGAAATGTGGTTTGAATTTTTTTTAGATAGGATTGTATGTAGCAACTTTGATATATATCTTCCATCAAACCTTTTAATTTTGTGTTTCTATCATTGTATTCCCTTGAACTATATGTCAGGATTCTACTATATCGGCTTACCCATCTTGATTTAGTACGATGTTGTTATTACTCTTGTATGGTACAAAAGAAAAAAAAGTTTATATGTTCTTTCTCTCCTTTTTTATTTGTTATTGTCTCTAATCTCTCTTTTACTATATATTAAGTTTTTTTCTATCTCTCAATATTCGTTTCTTTATTTTAGTGAATACAGACCATTTAGATATTACCCCTGTTCGGAAATTCGCTACGCGCTATCCGTGCGTAAGGATGGCAATCAAGGACCTAGACCACGGGCCTGACCCGCAAAGATTTGCTGTGGGGTGGGATTAGGCCTCTATTTGATAAGCCCACAAAATTATGGGCCTCGCGGGACGGGTCAAAGCGGGATGGGTTAAACCGCGGGATTTTAAAAACCCGCTGACAGAGAGAGAGAGAGAGAGAGAGAGAGAGAGGAGAGAGAGAGAGAGAGAGAGAGAGAGAGAGAGAGAGAGACAGACAGACAGACAGACAGACAGAGAGAGAGAGAGATGAGGATTAGACATTATGGATCTCCGTTGATGGTGGTTTCAGGGTGTGATGCTTCCGGTCTCCCAAGCGCCTCTGATCTGCACCGGTGGAGTTTCTTCAAGCCATAATAAATGGTAATAAAACATTTGTTTTGTATAAGCTTAATGTATTGATATTGTAAGAGTATGCTCGATTATGTGCAAGCTGAAATTCAATATTGTCTATGTTTGTTTTGTGCATGTAAAAACAAGCAATGTAATATTTGATGTAAGAAAATAATGATTGCAATGGCTGAAGCCGAACATTAAAATGGTTATCTAATAATAATAAGATTAACATCAAAATTGCAATGGTTCATCACCAAATATAAATTGATTTGAATTTATGGTTAACTATGCTTAATTTTATTATAATAATAAATAACTTTGAATATTTATTTTAATTATAATAAAAAATATTTTCTTTTATTAATAATTTTCTGTTTTTTATTTATTAAAATATTATATTCTAACACTAGGAAAAGATTTTATTACAATTTTACAATATAAATAGATATTTTTCATTAACATTAAAATATACTAATAAAATAATGAAGCAAAACCATATGTCGAGTCTAGAATATTTTTTCCTTTTTAACATCGAATTTGAGGTGGTCTAAAATATAAATGTGAACAGAACATATTTTAAAAAATGTCTATGCAAACACTTGTTAAATAATGTGGAGGTGATTAACTTGAAGCACAATCGTATTTTGAAATTGGTTAAATAGATTTATTTTCTAAAACTAAAAATTCTAATAGAACATCCGTTGGTGATGGAGTCGAGGGGGTACTTAAGGTAATTAATGAGAAAGGACATCGTCACTATTCGGCACAGTTTTCTAGATTCGAGAGAAGAAGAGAGAGAGATGAGGATTAGACATTATGGATCTCCGTTGATGGTGGTTTCAGGGTGTGATGCTTCCGGTCTCCCAAGCGCCTCTGATCTGCACCGGTGGAGCTTCTTCAAGCCATCATAAATGATAATAAAAACATTTGTTTTGTATAAGCTTAATGTATTGATATTGTAAGAGTATGCTCGATCATGTGCAAGCTGAAATTCAATTATTGTATATGTTTGTTTTTTGCATGTAAAAACAAGCAATGTAATATTTGATGTCCCCGCGGGACGGCCCGCGAAGGCCTGCATATTTTGCGATACGGGATTGGACAGCTAGTTTGAGGACCGCATCCCACACGGGACTGACCTGCCGTGTACCGCTAGAAGCCGAACCCGCAGCGGTTCGGAACGGGGACGGGACGGGAGAGCCCAATTGCCATCCCTATCCGTGCGGCAACCACTGGCCTAGCGAATTACTGAAAATCGGAAAACAATCGGAGAATACGCGGGGAGATTTTTTAATAGATTATTAATTTAAATATATAAAAATTATAGTTTACAAACTTAAATCATATATAATAATTTTGTTATTCATTCATGTATGTGACATTTATACATGTCTATATGAATTCCAGCAAATATAAATTATTAGTCTTAGAAGTCCATATAAATCAATGGTCTTGGAGAAATGACAAAAATCTCACGTTATAAAAAAACATATTGGCCGAGTTAATGGAAATTAGAACCCATTAAAAATATTTAAGTTCATCTAATCTATTAAAACTGAAATACAAAAATAAAATAGCCCTTAGTTTTCCTCAAGATTTACCAACTTTGCCATTAGTATTAACTTCACAATTTTACTTATTATTCAGAATCTTTCAACGACGCATTTACACGAGAAGCCCATTAACTCTTTAATACCCACTAACTTCATTTGTATGCTGTAAAGCATTAACTCAAAAATTAAAAAATGTTCATCGATATAGTACATTTAGTTTTTAAGAAATCAAGTAATATTACTAAAATCATTGAACATCTTGGTAACTTAAACATAAGAAATCCTTAAATTTAAGCTACAATATTAATAACAATAATAAAGATATATTTGCAAAACAAGTTCTACTGTACTACATGTTGTATGAATTTTTATTATATTCCTAAAATATATATTATCAATTTGCATGATAATATATATATATATATATATATATTATATATCTAATAATAATAGCTTACACAATTTATAACTTTGATTTTTTATCACCATAGGATACACTATCTAATATATTTAACCGAAATACAAATAAAAGTTAATCCTTACTTCACCTTTGATATTACAAGTTTATGCCACTGACATTTTAACAATAATAGTTCCTATATTTAAGAAATACATTAATTAATATAATATCAGTATTTAAGATAAAAAAAATTGCACTTACCTAATATATGGAATATTCTTTCTCTTTATACTATCAAATAAATGAGAAATATTTAATCATCAATGCCAACTACATTTTAAACCAATATCTTACATACCTATTTATAAGGAACTAATCATTTTCCTGGAAAATAATCAGTTTGTTTATCAAATTGAACTTACACATTATTTATTAATTATGTTAGCCAACGTTTTGTTATTATTATATCATAATTAACCATTTAGATTACTTGTGTGATTAGGTAGATTTAGTACATCTAATCTATTAAAACTGAAATACATTTTGTACTTAACCCAGATTTTTCCTAAAGAATTACCATTGTATGCCACTGACCTAAACCAAGTTTAACACTTAAATCAAACCATCTAAATTTATTTAAACAGTTAACCAAACATTACAAAAATACTACATTTCAAATAAACCACCGACTTTAATGACTTTAATCGGACTGCTCAATATGACCAAATCTAAACACTTATATCACGTACAGTATTTATTGAAATCTAACCTTCCAAAATAGGAATAATAATAGGAATATTCTCAATTGCATGGATAGTATTATTATATTAATTGCATTTCCATATTTTACTTAGTTAACAATTTCACTAATTATATTACATTAACAATAATTCACATCATTAATTATAGTAACATAATAATAATAGCGCAGATTTTTATTAATTAATTAATCAATATAAACTTGTGTCAATTATAAAATCAAAAATATAAATAATTAGATTTTATATATGGTTAAAAGTTCGGTTTAGTTTGTTTTATTAAAACATTTTTTATTTTAGTATCACGTACAGTATTTATTAAAACATAATTCAAAAACATGTTTTTGTGAATAAAATAATAACTTAAAATTAAAATAATAAAAATGTTTACTTTTACTGTCACTTAAATTTTCACTCCATATAATAATAAATTACTATATAAAAAACTTTTTATTTCACTTAATTTAGCCAAAACATAGAAAGAGTTTTTTTTTTTTAAATCAGTTAGACATGAACATTAGTTATTCATTTATGTACAAGTTGTTCATTTCGGGTATTGTTTTTTTGTTCTAAAATTAGGTATGTTTCAATATTATAAATTTATGTATGGATTTTGACTTGGATCCTTTCGGATCTGGATGAATTCGGTTTTGATGTATAGAAACCTAAAAATATTTAAATAACCAATATGTCTAAAACGGGTTCGGATAGTGTATCAAAATAACCATATTACCCGATTCGGTCCATGTCTTTTGAATATAATTAGTTATATTACATGAAATCTTAAACAGATCACACTAATTGTTTTAATATAATCTATTAACAAAATAATATTATATATAAATTTGAATAACATATGTCAGAGTACCTAAACTTAACATATAAATTGTTTTGTTTAAATATTTGGATAGAGAATCAATAACTGTTTAAAGTATTTTTGGTGTTTTGAGTATACTTTAACTATTTTAGATATTCACTTTTGACTATTTGTATATATTTGTAAGTATTTAACCAACTTACAAATTATTATATATATTCTAGATGTTTTTATATACATTAAATCTAAAACAAATTATATAAATCTATTTCGAATACCCGAAGTATTTCTGTTCGGATCGAATTAGGTTTCAGTTCTCTAAATACGAAAATTTTGAATAATTCGGATATTTAATAAATTTTGGTTCGTTTTGGTACTAATTTTTGGATTGGGTTTAGTACTATCTTTTTGGATAGAGATCTGTTCGATTCTTCGAATTCGGTTTTTTGTCTAACCCTAAATAGTGACATGAAAAGCAAATAATAATATATTGTTGAAAGAAATACACCCGCACGGGAGTGCGGGTCAAAATCTAGTCTAATATATTAAAACCGAAGTACAAATAAAAGATAATCCTTACTTCACCTTTAATATTACAAGTTTATGCCACTTGTTGGACCCAATTTTTGACATAGGCTAAATGGGCTATATTTAAAATGGGCCGTAAAAGGATTAAACCCACAGCAAAGTCAACAAGGTGAAAAAACAGGTCGCCGAAGTCGAGAAGGTCGCGGAAGCAGTTACAAGAATAGCGGAGTCGAACCTATAAAAGGAAGAGGATATTAAGGCTAAAGGACACAGCGCAAACTCTAGAGAGAGAGCACACCACACATTTACATCTTTCTTGCTTCGTTTAGATCTCATTCTTGATCGACCTCCTTGTTATAGTCGATCTCTTAGCTATTCTTTGTACTCGACCTATTAATCAATAAAAGTCCATTTTTGTCTACCGAATTCCAATTACATCGTTGTGTTCTAAGGATATCGTTGCCTACATCTTTTGTCACTTCCCTAGTTTACTTACAAACACTACAAAATACTTGAGTGTAGATTTTAGGTTCTACATTTTGGCGCCCACCGTGGGGGCAGATAAACGAAAAACATCCTTGCTAAGAACCCGATCTAGGATTTCTAAGCACGATTATGGCTCCAAGTCAATCTGGAGTCCCTCAACGGACCCGACAACGCCGATCCAATCGGAGTCGACCAAGGAGTCAATCTGCCGATCGGACCAGTTAACATAAGCGGGATCAACGATCCAACCCAGAATCCCGCAAGCTCCACCAGCTGGGGTCACATCATCCGACAGATCCGGATCCCGAGTCTGGAGCCGAACCGGGGACAGATCCCCAATAGACAGTTCGCTAACCCGAACTCAACCGATAAGACCGATCTCTCCTATACAAATAACCCAAGCAAGGGAGGAAGTCGCGGAGCTTCGGGGCATGGTGCGAGCTCTCCTAGACAAAGCCCAGGAGCAGGAGATCGCTCATCGAGCAATTACCACCAGGCTAGAACAAATGAAAGAGAGTTCGCCGAGCATCGAGCTAGCATTCAGGACGGGCACAGATCCCAGACGAATCCGTTGCCTCGAGCACCCGACGGCGGAGCCTATGGACATTATGCGGAGATAACTCGCTTAACAATCCGTTATACCAGCCCGATTCCCCGGAGCCTAAGCTTTAACGGAACTGGAGAAAATCCAACACGAACCCAAAGTTCCCCGATCACGCCTCTCCGGACCAACGGCGTCACCGGAAGAGCCAACGGAGTTCGATTCGAGACCCCACCTTCCGACCAACGAGCTTCCGGAGTCCATCACACAACGACGGGAGATTTGGGATCCATGACACAGGTCTCGAGCAGGGTGGACGAAATGAAGCGCCACCTTTCTCCCCAACCGCCGTCGGGACTCCGCGTAGGGATGACCTGAGGACCGATGGAGGAAACGGGAACTTTCAGGAGTACATCGATAGGAACGATGCCGAACTCAAACGACTACACGCTATTATGCATAAGGCAACAAGCGCAGCCCCAGATATCGACCTCGCTATAGAGGAAACCCAAAGGACTCCCTTCACAGAAAGAATCGCGGGGATGAAGCTAAGCACCATTGGGAAAATTAAATTCCCCAAATACTCTGGAAACTCAGACCCTAAAGCTCACATCCGAGCCTTTAGACTCGCAATATCCAGAGCACACCTCAACGACAACGAAAAAGAAGCGGGCTACTGTCGTTTCTTCGCAGAGAACCTCGTGGGCTCCGCCTTAGAATGGTTCGCCGGCCTAGAAGAAAATTCGATTGATAACTTCACACAGCTGGTGTCGGCGTTCCTAAAGCAATACTCGGTGTTCATAGAAACCAGAACGACCAAAGCCGATCTATGGAACCTTAAACAAGCGCCCTTTCGAGCCTCTAAGAGCCTACATAAACAATTTAGGGAAATCAAAGCCAAAATCGCAAACCTAAACGACGGGGTGGCCCTAGCCGCCCTGAAAAATGGTGTGTGGTTCTCTTCTAAATTCAAAGAAGAAATGTCGGTCAGAGCCCCGGTGTCACTAGACGACGCGCTGCACCGAGCATCGCACTTTGCGGCCTACGAAGAGGACGTAGCTAACTTGAAAGAGCAATTCTTGGCAAGCAAAAATGCCGCCAGTAAAAAGACCTCGACAACTAAAGAAGCACTGACCAAAGGTCAACATTCTTACACAATAGACAACTCCACGAAAAATAGGTCATGGACTTTTGATCTAAATAAACATTGCGATTTCCACAAACGAAAAGGGCATTCCACTGAGGAATGCCGCGCTGCTTTGCGCGAAAAAGAGAGAAAGGAGGAAGAAGAAAAATCCCAAGAGGACGAACTCCCTTCGACTCCAAAAAATGACAGAAAGCCGAAATCGTCTTCCCACAAAAGGGCTCGGGAGGTAGAGGCCGAGTTCACCAAACTCGCCACATGCCCTCCAAAAAGCATGTCGACATGATCTCGCTAAGCACAAACAGGCGAGATCGATACAACGTCCAGGGTACGACGGCGACCTCGACGCAAGGAAGCATAACAATCACCATACAAATCCCCGGACTCCATGAAGAATTCGAGCTCGTACCGAAAAAACAGCCGACCAAACCAAAACCGGCCGAAAAATTCACAGAACTCAGAAGGCACTTAGAGGAAATGAGGCCATACAAACTCAGGAACCGAAATAAAAACAGCATGCAGCAACCCAACTACAAGCTGTCTGGGGGCAAAGGCAATACCAGTCCGCATGGAGAAAGAAATGGCTCCCCCACCATAAATAGTCGGATCATGCGACGTATCGATTTCATATATGGAGGGTCAAATTTTGCAACTCCGTCAACTCAATCAAGGCCCACCAGCGGAGAGCCGAAAGACCTTTAAGAATCCAAGAACCTCTGTCCGGCCCTGACCACGAAATTACATTTGACGAGAACGAAACCGCAGACCTCGATCAACCACACGACGATGTCCTCGTTCTACGACTCGATGTCAGAGGGTGCGAGCTCTCACGAATTATGATCGACACCGGAAGTTCAGCCGACGTCCTATTCTACGATGCCTTCAAACGAATGGGTTTCACCAAGACTCTCCTCAAACAAGAACCAACTCCTCTCATCGGATTCGCTGGGGAAACAACTTACTCCCTAGGATCTATCGAGCTCGCAGTTACCGCCGGAGACGTTAGGAAAATCGTGGAGTTCATCGTAATATACCGACCGGCGCCGTTCAATGCTATCCTAGGAAGACCATGGCTATACAGTATGAAAGCAGTACCATCAACTTACCATCAATGCTTGAAATTCCCAACCCCGAAAGGTATTGAAACCATTCGCGGAAGTCAGAGAAGCTCCCGGACATGCTACCTCGCGAGCTTCAAAGATATCGAGCCACTCCCTTAAACCGAAATAGATACCCCGAAAAACACCGTACGAACACTCGTACACGATGAAAAGCCAAAACGACCCTTAACTAAGGAGAAACAATTGAACTACGTTAAGACTTGATCCCTTTCCTAGGGTACGTAGGCAGCTCGCGACACGAGTTCAGTCACCTCCCAACATTTAAAACAAGAAGGGAGCACCCCGCAGCAGCAAGCGGCCTATCCAAGTCGAGGACCCCATTTCGGTCTACGTCGATTTTTGCCTTCTACACAGACTTTCTTTCAACAAGAATTCGATTGTAATAAAATTAACAGTTCAAAATAATCAAAAGCAATCTTTTTAAGATTCATCGTACTCAAAACACAAGTTTTATCACCATATAATTCTCTCGCTTAAAATAACGACTAAATGTAAACTCGAGCCCTGATCAAGTCTCTGAGCACATTTCGGTCCCGCTGGAAAACGCGGCATATCGGTTTTAATAAAAACCTCAATCTGCGCCGACAAGGCATCGACGGAGTATTAACTCTCTTCGATCAAAAGTTCAAAAGAAATCGGAACTCTACCCTTCGAAAGAAAACACGAAGCATTCAAACTCTTCTCTTTATTAAATTCAATAACAGAAACAAATAATAAAGACAACACATGAAAAATAATTAACGGAGAGCGGCTTCCTACAAACTACTCTCCGACGTCGAAATCTCCATCTCCAAAGCATCCATCCATTTGCTTCGCCCCATCGCCATCAAAAGCCCCTTTGGCGAAGTAAATCTTCTGAATCATGGGGAAGATCCAGCCCTTCGGTCATCACAGACACATCGAACTCTCCGAGCTCGACTTCCTTCTCTCCAGAACGCTTCGCGTCACCAAAGGCCAATAGATTCTTGCCCATTATCTCCTTCAGAAGATCTATCCTCACGACAACCTCCCCAAGCTGGAGCTCATCATCGATCTTGGACCGTTCGCCTTCCCATTTCTCCTTCAAAGACCTCAGAACGCCCTGATAATCATCAGTCAAGCCTTTCTTGGCCTCACGAATCGAACTTCGGAGAGCATCGGCATGCTTCGAAGCATTTGACTCTAGCTGCGACTCAAGCAAAGAAACTCGTTCAAGAGTCGACTTCCTCTCGTTTTCCGCAATGCGAAGACGAGCTCTAAGCAAAGCAATTCGGCTCTCCGATTCTTCTGTAACAGACAAACGATCGGAATTGGTGTGATCACGCTCCCGCAATAGCTTCAGATTTGACTTCAGCTCCCTCACGACCCTTTTAACTTCAAGAGCTCGTCAGATCGCGGACATCTTGCAGGCGTCGCTCCAAGGTCGCCCGCGAATTCATTGTTAGCCTGCATAGCCTATAAAATAATGAAAAGTCAGGACAAGTTCGACAAAGGCGTACAAAAAGTTAAGCAAACCGACCTTGGCATGTGCCACCGTCATCTTGACATAAGCCTCGCGCTCGGTCATATTCCGAAGAGAAGGAAGTGGGCAACCAGCAGGCTTAAAGTGCCTCACCAAATGAGCCACACTATCCGGATCCTCCGTGATCGGAAAATCCTTGGAATGCGTAAATTGCCAATGGAACGGCTTCGCAGCCCCATCGCCAAGAGAACTCTGGCGATGATCAGAACCATTCGTTTTCGCCTTCTTGGAGGGACGCTCGCGACCCTCCGAGCCAGTAGGACTACTCGACTTCACACGAGTGGCCGAGCCCTTGCCGCCAGATTCCTTATCCTCCTGCCTAGAAGGAACCTAGGGAATTCGGGTTTCTTCACGAAGGACCTCAGTAAGAGCCTCGCTAACATCACCGGATCAAATCCTTTCCACACCGATGCTGCCAACTCGGCCTCTCGGCTTATCGGCCTCACGAGGTCGATCTTCTTTGTTGACATAATCGCTTAAATTGAAGAGAGAAATAGATTTTTGCAGGTTGCTCGGATAAAACCCAAGTAAGAAACCTCGTGGTCTTATAAAGAACGAAGTGCAACAAGTATCTTAACCGAAAGATTTTTTAATAAATCCGAAACACCAAATATTCTCATCAAAAGAGGAACATATATATATCCTAACAATTCGAATTTGAACCCACAAAATCCCGGGAA
>NW_026616786.1:0-12500 GCF_000801105.2 Raphanus sativus | reverse complement strand
CAGCCAATCCTGTACCAACCCAAGGTTGATACCTATCATACCATATGATTCCATTACCTCATTGCCACGGCCTGAAGCCATTGGTAATGCAAAACCATAGATCAGGTTCATTCATGAACCACCATGAATCACTAGTTGTTGTATAGCATCTAATTACCATCCCATATGGATGAATTAGTTCAACTATAATCCGCCCCTTTCTCCAGGGTCCTGTATCCCTACAATACATCACAATATATGGTCTCCAAGGGCGTGCCATACTTGGCCTCATATGCACCTCAAGAGACACCAACATAAACCACAAAGTAATCATAAGTACATGTTACCTTAGACTTGATCTTACTAGATCTTGTGCTTCCTGTATCATGTCTGGCCATGCTCCTCCATTGCACGCCTCTATCAAGTCTTATCATACACTTCCAGTATTGATAAGAACCAATCATGGGTCGCACCCATCATCCATTCCATGGAACTTCCATGAAACCAGTTTCTGCACTGCATCCACCTTCAAGGCTGTTCATGCCTTTGGAGTGGAGTCCGGCCTTCTCCATTCTCTTCTGCCATTTGCGTGTGTTACCATGATGTAGAGGAAGCCTAGGGTGTGTTCATCCATGATCAAACACCACCCAAGGGTCGTGCATCACTTCCCACTTCAGTACCATGAAACTGCCTTTCTACACACCACTGCCCTTAAGGCTGCTCTTGGACTTTGAGAGTGAATCCGGTCATCTCCCTTCTTCCCTGGCTATTTGGATGTGTAGTAAGGATGTAGAGGAAGCCTATGGCGTGGAAAACCACAATCAAAACACACCAGAGGGTCGTTCTCAACTCCCCTCTTGATTGCCATCAAAACTGCCTCTTTGCTGCCTTCAAGCCTCTCTTGGTCTTGGATTGTGTAATCCGACCATCTCTCTGTTTTTCTCAGTTTTTCTTTGTGTTTCAGGAAGAAGAATGAAGCCCTGACGTGCCTGCAAAGGCACGGACTTGCCTGATATATATAGAAGAATGGGCAGTTACCTTTCTAAGGGTTGCACCTTTTCGGTATTAATTCTGTCCATTGATTTAATCAATGGTACAGATTGCACCCATTCGCCTATGGCAGTTACCAGACGTCCTTGACATGCCTAACTGCTCCTAGACATGTCACACACAAGCCTTGGCTGGTTGCCCAAGCCCCTGGTTCAACCACAAATGCCCACCGGCTCACCGGCACACCCGGGTGGTCCACATGGTCCGACCACTGTCCGGACCTGGCCCAACTGCCCAAGACTTGAACACTCAGTCCAGCTGAGTTGAGCTGATCCCCAGATGACCCAGCTGAGTGAGCTAGTCCATCCAGCTCAGGGAGCTGACACACTCTTCAGTGAGCTACACTGAGCTGCACTACACTTCATTTAGCTGGCCGAGCTTGCTTACTGCATCGCCCAGCTGCCATACACTTTGTACAGCTCCTTTATACTTGTCTCCTTCTTGGTTTAGCTATATCTTAGCTTCCTGATGCCCTTAACCTTACTTCCAGGCCATGATACCCTTGTGTTTAGGTCACATGAGCTGACTGGTGCGTCTCCTTGCACCATGGTCGATCCTAAGGATCATATCCAGGATTAGGGACATGACAAGTCTCCCCCACTTAGAATGGATTCGTCCTCGAATCCAGTGGTGCTGTCGTTTTGCTTGACGCCAAAGGTTCCACCGAACTCTTTTGCATCATCATCCTTGTTCCATTTCACTGATCACCTTTTTGATCAATGTATGAACAAGTCTCCCCCACTTGGACGGAACTCACTTGATTCAGAACCAAGTGGTGTTCTCCTTTTACATATCACACCACAACAGACTTGTGTCACTGAACTCAACTTTCCAAGTTGCAGTCTAGTATACACCAAGTCAATTATTCTCTGAGCCTAGTCCATGACTAGTTCATTTTTAGTCCTTAAGAACTTACTGCATACTCGAGTCTTAGTAGATTTACCCAACCTCCAAGACACTCGATGTATCAGTCAAGCCTTTAAAGAACTCGATCACATTCCGGTCCTGTCCACTATGGGACTCCACCGTTTCATTCCAACCATAGGTCAATCTCCGACTTGGTTGTCCTGCGACTTTCGTCCCTCACTGGACTTGGTCGACTTCATTCCAACCCTAGGTCAATCTCCGACTTGGTTGTGCTGCGACCCTCGTCCTTTACTGGACTTAGTCGACTTCAGCTCGGCCATCTCGGCAGGAGCCATGCAGTATGGGTTCTTTGACATTGGGGCCGTCCCTGGTTCCAGTTCTATTATGAACGGGTCAGCCCTATCAGGGGGAATGCCCTGTAGCGCCCGAAACACATCCTCGAACTCACTGACCAGCGGTATCCCGTCCGGGCCACCAACCCCTACGACCTCCTTAGTGCTGGTTGTGGCCAACTAGGCTCAACAACCCCGCTCAAGCATCCTTTCTGCACGGACTGCTGATAACACTAAGCATCCAGAGGCCGGATTAATACCTTGGTACTTGATCGGGGGTCCACACCCACTCTCAAACTGCATCCTCTCATGATGACAGTCCAAGGTGGCCCGATTCTTGCCAAGCCAGTCCATGCCTATGATCACCTCGTGATTCTTAAGGCGGACTACAATCAGATCCGCAGGCATTACCCTGTCTGTGATCAACAATCAGATCCGCAGGCATTACCCTGTCTGTGATCAATACCAGGATGTCTCTAACCAGACAATCCCATGTTCCCATCTGGAACAAACCCTTTCCGATCAATCCTGGACTCACAAACCTATGTGTAGCTCCAGTATCAGAAAGTACATGTGTTTCCACACCACTGATCATTAAGTACCTAGATGAATAAGACATCGGTTTGATCACACATTTGGAAAACGTCCCATACCATTCTCCAAAGTGTCACACTTCTGTGAATGTCCCATACCATTCACAGGAGTGTTTATAATATCCTCAATCCCCATCATACTAAGCCACTTAACATCATATACCCAATTCATTCAAATTGATCTAAGGAATCCTACCTTGCCTATACTGAGTCCCAGCTGATCCATCTGATCCCAAGCCACTCGTATACTAGCCATGTAGCATCTCCCTTAAACCAACTTGAACCTCGCAAATGCTCACTTTGTTTTGAACGGCCACCAAGGATAACACTTACCCCCAAAGAGTGCTGCACGTTTCTTTCAACCTAAGCCACTCTCAGGTTCATGTTACTTCCCTGGTCCAGGTCATCCATAAAAGATCTTGCATTGCATCGATCCGTCCAATCCGTCTATTATTCCAGATAACTAGATCAACCAACCTTTCTGTTCAGGATCTTGCCCTTGGAGAATGCATCTTGGCCAAGCCGGTTCACCTTGGAACTTTCCCGTTCACAAGCATGATACCCTATCTTGCCTCAGCTCCCTCTTGGCTCACCTAGTAAGGTTCCATGGTCGACTCAGTTTCCAGAAATAATTTTGGTTTGGAACATCATCTAGCTGGTTGAGCTTGCTCACTGCATCGCCCAGCTGCCATACACTTTGTACAGCTCCTTTATACTTGTCTCCTTCTTGGTTTAGCTATATCTTAGCTTCCTGATGCCCTTAACCTTACTTCCAGGCCATGATACCCTTGTGTTTAGGTCAGATGAGCTGACTGGTGCGTCTCCTTGCACCATGGTCGATCCTAAGGATCATATCTAGGATCAGGGACATGACAGTCTAAATCTAGGCCAAGGAATCAACCCAAAGCTAGAGAGTGTTGGGTATGTGGGAAGGAAGGACACTTCAAGAAAGATTGTCCTGAAAGGAAGAATGGGAGAGCAACTGATTCTGCAAATGTTGCTCAGGAAAAGGAGTTTCCTATGATCTTGACAGCAAGTGAAAAGGACCCCAAGAGTGAGTGGGTCATGGATTCTGGTTGTACATTCCACATTACACCAGATAGAGATGCCTTATTTGATTTCAAGGAGTTTGAAGGTGGAAAAGTATTGATGGGAAACAATACTTCAAGTGAAGTCAAAGGTATTGGCAAGCTGAAGATCATAAACTCAGAAGGAGCTACAGTTATCTTGACTGAGGTGAGATATATGCCAACCATGAGCAGGAATCTCATCTCTTATGGCCAGTTAGAAAAGAGCGGTTGCAAGTATGAAGGGGAAGACTTCATGGTTACTTTCTACAAGAATGGTCAAAAGGTGATTTCTGGGAAATATCAAGATGGGCTGTATTATCTGCAAGGATCAGTGGTAAAGGGAGAAGCGTCTGTAGTCAGAGCTGAAGTGAACTTGACGAACAGATGGCACTCAAGGTTAGGACACATGAGTCTGAAGAACATGAATCTTCTGGTCAAAGGAGGTTATCTAGACTCAAAAGAGGTCCACACATTAGATTTCTGTGAGGAGTGTGTACTTGGAAAGTCCCACAAGCAAAGCTTTCCAGAGGGGAAACACACTACTAAAGGTATTCTTGAATACATTCACAGTGATCTATGGGGTTCATTTTTGAATGAACCAACTCTGTCGGGATGTAGATACTTTCTTACATTCATCGATGATTACTCAAGGAAGGTCTGGATCAGATTCTTAAGGAGTAAAGATGAGGTGTTTGAGAATTTTTCAGAGTGGAAGACACTTGTGGAAAATCAAACAAAGAAGAAGATCAAGTGTATAAGGACAGATAATGGATTGGAGTTCTGCAACAATCTGATGGATAAGCTTTGTCAAGACTCAGGGATTAAACGGCACAGGACTTGCGTTTATACTCCACAGCAAAATAGAGTGGCTGAGAGGATGAACATGACAATAGCGGATAAGATCAGGTGTATGTTGGCAGAAACCGGGTTAGAGAAGAAGTTCTGGGCTGAGGCAGCGTCGACTGCGGTTTATCTGATAAACAGGTCTCCTAGTGCATCTTTGAGGTTTCAGATTCCAGAGGAAGCGTGGTCAGGATCAAAGGTTGATTACAGTCATCTCAGGCGGTTTGGTTGTGTTGCTTATGTACACAGAACAGAGGACAAGCTAAGTTCAAGAGCTGTTAAGGGATTCTTCATGGGTTATCCACAGGGTACTAAAGGTTACAGGGTGTGGTTACAAGATGAGGAAAGGAGTACTATCAGCAGGAATGTAGTCTTTGATGAGGAGAAGCTGTATAAAGATCGAGATCAGAAGGAAGCGACTAAATCTAAGAAGAAGAAGAAAGTCACTTTTAGCACTGATCTGATCCAAGGACCGAGTACAACTGGTTCAATTCAAGAGTCTACCGGTCAAGGTGGAGAGGCTTCAGGAAGTGGGGATTCTACTGGTCAAGGTGGAGATACTTCGGGAAGTTCACAATCAGAAACTGAATCAGAAGAAGAAGAGGAATCTGAGGAAGAAGAGGAGGAAAATCAGAGCCACGTGGAGTCTTTTGATGATTATCTGTTGGCAAGAGACAGAGAAAGGAGAGTCATCAGACCACCATCGAGATTTGAGGGATCTGATTTTGTAGCTTATGCTTTAGCAACAGCAGAAAGCTTGGAGATAGATGAACCAAAGTCACTAGCAGAAACTAGGAGAAGTAGAGACTGGGATAAATGGTACAAGTCTATGGGAGAGGAGAAGCAATCTCTGGATGAGAATGATACTTTTGATCTCGTCCCAAGGCCAGAAAACCAGAGGATAATCGGGTGTAAATGGATTCACAAGATTAAAGAAGGTATTCCAGGAGTGGAAGATCGCATGTATAAGTCGAGACTTGTTGCTAAAGGGTATACACAAATTGAGGGAGTGGATTACAATGAGATATTTTCTCCGGTAGTCAAGCATGCTTCTATTCGAATCATGTTATCAATTGTGGTGAACTTCGATCTGGAGTTGGAGCAACTGGATGTCAAGACTGCTATCTTACACGGTACACTTGATGAAGTCATCTACATGGAGCAGCCGGAAGGTTTCATAGAGAAAGGAGATGAAGACAAGGTTTGTCTTCTGAAGAAATCTCTCTATGGTTTAAAGCAGTCACCTAGGCAGTGGAACAAAAAGTTTGATGATTTTATGAAGTCTCAAAAGTTCTGGAGGTGCAGGAAGGATCCATGTGTTTACACTAAGGGATCAAGTATTGATGATATGGTATATCTCTTACTATATGTTGATGACATGCTTATAGCAGCAAAGGATATGGAGAAGATCAAAGCGCTGAAAGCAAGTTTGAAGAAAAAGTTTGAGATGAAGGATCTAGGGCCAGCATCTAGAATCCTCGGGATTGATATCATCAGGGATAGAAAGAAGGGTACTCTGAAGCTATCACAGGAAAGGTATCTTAAGCAGGTGTTGAGAACTTTTAACATGGAGGATTGCAGGGCTGTTGTAACTCCATCTAATGCACAGTTCAAGCTTAAGAGTTTGACTCCTGAGGAGTTGGTTGAGGAGACACAGTTGATGAGTTCAGTTCCTTATGCAAGTGCAGTGGGAAGTCTGATGTATGGTATGATTGGTACTCGTCCAGATTTAGCGTATGCGGTCGGTTTGGTCAGTAGATTCATGGCAAATCCAGGAAGATGTCATTGGTCTGCGGTTAAGTGGATTTTGAGATATCTTAAGGGAGCTTCAGATGTGTGTCTAAACTTCAAGAATTCAGACAAGTTTGAGATTGAAGGGTTTTGTGATTCAGATTACTCTGCAGATCTTGACAGGAGAAGGTCAATATCGGGTTATGTCTTCAAGGTTGGTGGTAATACTGTGAGTTGGAGGTCTACTCTTCAGCATGTTGTGGCTCTTTCAACTACTGAGGCAGAGTACATGGCACTCACAGAGGCAGCTAGAGAGGGAATTTGGTTGAAGATTTTCTGCAGTGAATTGGGGTTTAAGTCAGAGAGTTTCAAGTTGAATTGTGACTCGCAGAGTGCAATCTGTTTGGCGAAGAATCCAGTTCATCATGACAGGACCAAGCACTTTGAGAATAAAGTGCATTTCATCAGGGACAAGGTGGAGGATGGTTCAGCTAAGGTGCAGAAGATTCATACTTCTCTAAATCCTGCGGATATGTTGACAAAGAGTTTACCACGCAACAGCTTTGAGAGGTGCCTGGTGACACTTAATGTCACCAACTGAGTTGAGACAGCGGAAGCGCGAGATGGTTTGTCGGTTATCACCTCGCAGAAGCAAGAAGTTCAGATGGTCAAATCTGGGAAATCGACAAAGGGTTCAGATGGTCAATTCTGAAAAGGAAGTGAAGGGCAGTTTCAATAAGTTGAACAAGAGGTTGTGTCGAAAGTCTTCCTAGCAGTGTGTTAGGCGGCGTGTTCCATTATTACTGATGGCGGTACATGTTGAGTTCAAGGATTGATCTGTTAGTGCTGTGGGTCGCCGGTAAAGGTGACAGGACTGCTTATTTCTGGTGGTGGAGCTGGAAGGGTTGCAGGAATGATTCACTAGTTTGAGACTATGACGGAAGTCTCAGGTTCATCTTACGTTGAGGTAAATCGACATAGAGATGGTATTTCAGTTACAGATTTCGCAAGCACAAGTGACCAAAAGCTCAAGGTGGAGATTGTTGTATTATGGTCTGCACAAGACTTGATAATAAAGCACAAGACTTGAGAATTGGGCACAAGACTTGAGAAGCTGATTGTGAGCAATTTGGTCATGATTAGTTGGGCCTTATTATGGTCGAAATCCCATTAGTGATTAGGTTTAGGGAGACACTTATATAGTCTCTAAACCTAATTTCTTGCCACTCTAACACTCATTTGTCTAAAGGAGAGATTAGCAAAGGAGAGAGGCAAGAAGCAAGAGCAAAGAGAAGAGTTTGAAGGAGTATCTACAAGGAGAAGGCAAGGGAGATCCGATCAAGAGTCTCAGGCTGTTTCTTCTCCAAGGAGAGTGGATTTTTCATCTCTTATACACACAGGTTCAGTGAGCTTAAATCTTTAGCTCATTGTTGTGTTGTCTCTAGGTGAATAGAGAGACACAAAGGTTGTTGTGTAAAGAAAGCTCTTGTAAACACTTGATACTAGTGAATCGTTGAGAGTGCCGTCCTCTCCCCAGATGTACCGAAAGGGAACTGGGTCAAAAAATCTCTTGTGTCTTTAACAACCTCAAACAAAAACAAGAAGTGTGCTAGATTAAATTAGTCAAGCGAGATATAAACAGGTCAATTGGTTTAAGGAATTATCTCAACACATATACTCAAACTGGCTAATATTACTCAATGCAGCTAACATGTTTGATACATATTTAATATTTTTGTTACACCTATAATCACTAAATAATTTCAACGCCAATGTTCGTTGGAGCCTCAAATTCTCCTCTCTGTCTATCTAGTGCCAGACTCTGGCATGAAACTCAACTCTCCAAATAAACACACCGTTCATTCTAGCCAGATTTTGTTTTTTTTTTTTTTAAAAAAAGACTATACTTAAGAAAAGAACTTTACTACCAGATAACTGATCTAAAAATTATCTAGAAAAATTGATAACACCACCATGAGAAGAATTCACAGGAGCACTAGCCAAATTACAAAAAACAGAAAACACATGTCATCCTAATTAAGTATTTATCTCAATGGAAAAAAGCACAACAGAAGAAAAAGAAATTGTAGCTTTATGGAACGCCTAAGAAAAACACAGATTTAGTAAACCATCAACAACTTCTGAACAAGCAAACAGTAGACAATCTTTTGACATCCGCTTCTGTCAGACATTCATACAAATTGTTTCTACTGTTTACTGTCTATAAAACACAAAAAAAAATCTTAACCAAATCTTTATAATATCTTCAGAATCTTTCCCCCAGCTATAAACCTAGGTCTATAAACAATCGTTCAAGAAGATTAGGAACACTAAGGTAAATTGCTCTACTACAAAAAAAAACTAAAGCCCACTATTTGTCTTCTCTTTGGTATTTTGCTAATTTCCACATTCTTTTAGATTTTTTGCCTAAATTGCTCTTCTCTTTTTATTTATGAGTAGTATGATTTGGTTATGTGTAGTTATATGAAGTTTTTTCTTAAATACTTATGATTGTCCTTCAGTGTAGGTACTAGGTACTATGTTAGGCTCGATGAAGACTCACAATCTACCTTGTTCCGGTTCTGATTTCCAATGTGATAACTAGATAATCTGGTTAACCCTCTCCAGAAACTCCCAAAAATGTATTAATATAGGAAAGAACTAGTTTTCTTCAATAATATAGGAATACATTCTCCACTTTCCAAACTTATTTAAAGATTTAGAAGTCGATTAATGAGAGAGTTGAGAGAAAAAATATTGTAACTTTGTTTAAAGCTTTTGGGACCTATGAAGATGAACAAACCAAAGCATTTACAATCAAAACACAAAATCCAACAAAAGCAAGCTTCTATCATTTACATGTATGGAAATTACCAGTCAATGAAACTTCATTCTCGTAGCAGTCTGTCTCCTCAACCGCTCAGTCTAACTCCGCCGTATCATAACCACCACAACCACCATCTCCGTTAACCTTTTAAATATTTCCTCACCATGTAATCTCATTTGGTTTGTAAGATTTCATATATGAAATAAGTTTTACCGAAAAAAATCCTCAAAAAGTAAAATCATAAAAGAAAAGTTATTGTCTTGCTCTCTCATGTATCACCAAATGGGATTTTTTCCACACATTCTAGAGCTAATCTCGCCAAATGCAGTTTCACCATACATTATATCACCCACAATAAAAGAGAATGAAAGTTTTGGTTCCGACACATAAATCAAACAATTGCTACACAAAAGTGCCCAAATCCTGAACCCATAAAGTGATATGTCATTTCTTGAACCATTTAACATGTTCTTGGAGTATTTCCAGGTTAAATATAACTTTAATTTTGAGAAAATTGGATTTGTTAGTGATTTTGAAACAGTTTTGGTATCTCTATATAATCAGGACGCCAAAATGAGCAAGAGATCATTTTCTTTTGAAATATGGAGACTAATGAGAAGTTGAATGTATCACGGGTCCGTGAGATGGACAATAAGACCAACAAAGATTTTAAATATGTGTATTTTTGCTTAAAACATCAACAATATATTCTATAAGATGTATTTTGACCCAAAAAAAAATTCTACAACATGTGTATTAGTTATGTCTTTAAGGATATCTGTTTCTACAACCCTGATCTGTCTCCAAAAGATGAAGATGAAATACTCACTGACTATGGAAGAGTTTTAATGTGGAGGAACAATTGTGCTTTCAATCTCTTTGCTCCCAAAAAAGCTTTAAAAGACGTTACAAACATCCTCCTTGCTGCACGCAATAGCCCAAATAATAGTGAGAATATTCTCAAGCTTGGTAGTCTAGGAACACTCTAGAGGCGAGTACAAGATGCATCCAAGCACTTAGAAGAAGCCAGTGACTTAAGATCAATGATCGCGAAAAATATCGAGAAGCTTTATGGATATGATGATACCGGAGACATTACTGACTATGAGAAAGCTTCATCATGGGAGAAAGAGTGTATGGTGGAAGTACATCTGGTAAGGTTAGTTTTAAACCAGGTGGAAATTTTCCTTTTTGGTGATGCATGAGAAGCAAAATCTACAAACAAATCATGTTTCTCTTCTCGTTTTACTTTTTATTGATTATATATATTTTTTTGGTAATTTCCCTATATGTAAACGAAACTTTATACACAATTTACAATACACAATTTTCTCTCATTAATTTACTTCTAATCTTTAAGAAGTTGTAAAAGTAACTGGTGAATCCTCGTTGATTGTATTTTTTTGGTAATTTCTCTACATGTAATCGAAACTTTATACACAAGTTACAATATATTTTCTCTCATTCATTGACTTCTAATCTTTAAGACGTTGTGAAAGTAGCTAGTGAGTCCTCATTGATTGTTTTTATTTTGTAATTTCTCTACATGTAAACGAAGCTTTATACACAATTACAATATTTTTTTCTCTCATTAATTTACTTCTAATCTTTAAGAACTTGTGAAAGTAGCTAGTGACTCCTCATTGATTGTATTTTTTTTGGTAAATTCCCTACATGTAAACGAAGATTTATACACAAGTTACAATATATTTTCTCTCATTAATTGACTTATAATCTTTAAGAAGTTGTGAAAGTAGCTAGTGAGTCCTCATTGATTGTTTTTTTTTGGTAATTTCCCTACATGTAAACGAAGCATTATACACAAATTACAATATATTTTTTTCTTATTAATTGACTTCTAATATGTAAGAAGTTGTGAAAGTAGTTAGTGAGTCCTCATTGATTGTATTTTTTTTGGTAATTTCCCTACATGTAAACGAAGCTTTATACAAAATTTACAATATATTTTCTATCATTAATGGACTTCTAATCTGTAAGAAGTGGGGAAAGTAGCTAGTGAGTCCTCATTGATCGTTTTTTTTTTGTCATTTCCCTACATGTAAACGAAACTTTATATACAATTTACAATATATTTTCTCTCATTAATTGTCTTCTAATCATTAAGAAGTTGTGAAAGTAGCTAGTTAGTTCTCATTGATTTTTTTTGTGGTAATTTCCATACATATAAATGAAGCTTTATTCACAAGTTACAATATTTTCTCTCTCATTAATTGAATTTTAATCTTTAAAAAGTTGTGAAAGTAGCTAGTGAGTCCTCGTTGATTGTATCTTTTTGATAATTTTCCTACATGTAAACGAAGACACAAGTTACAATATTTTTTCTCTCACTAATTAACTTCTAATCTTTAAGAAGTTGTGAAAGTAGCTAATGAGTCCTCGTTAATTATTACTAGAGTCTCTTTCCGCGCTACGCGCGGATTACATGTTATAAAAATTTTATATAATGATTTTATTTGTCTTATTGATATTTACTTTTTGGATTTACATTTTGTTCTAAAACAATTTCTTAAGCCAGTTTCAAAAATATGTAATCTCATTTAATAGTTTTTGTTATTGTTCTTTTTAAGATGCTGTGATTGGTAGACTTTTAACGATTTTTTTACTGTTGTGACAAACTCCAGAAAAAAATAAGATTGGTTGTTTCTATAAATATGAAATTTCATCATTTTAAACTGATTAGTTTTACGAATGATTTTCATGTAATTCTTTTTCTGTTTTAAATCATACTATTATAGTTTATACATATTTTATTTAAATATTAGATGCATCAAGTAATTTTAGAAAATTAAGTCATATATATTTGTCACTCCTTTTTGGAGAAAATATTTTGTCACTCTATATTTAATATTATTAATTATTATTAATTATACTTTGTTAGTGATTTTATATTTAAACAAACAAAATTTTTATACATAAAATATGTTTATATTTGAAATATGTATATGAATATATAAATTTTAATATGATACTTGATTTTAATAGTTTTTAGTATTTTACATAATGTATTATAAATTTTTAAAATAAAGTTAAAGTAATATTTATATTTATATTTACAATGAAATATTCTATAAATAAGTTCCATTTTTCATTATATTAATTATAAATATTTTATATTTTATTACCACAACACATTCTAAATTTTAAATCGTGTGCTGACTAAAAAATCAAACTAAATATATTATTTTGC
>NW_026616785.1:0-21860 GCF_000801105.2 Raphanus sativus | reverse complement strand
GTATCCTGATTTTTGGATCGGTTCCGTATTTGATTTTTTGGATGCGCGATATTATGCTATCTCTAAAAATGACACCTGAAATATGAGAATGCTAAAATACGCTTTTTTTATCTTGTGCCACGTAGCCATCCCTTCACTTATCTCTCTACGTCCACCCAGACCTGCCTGTTCACAGCACGACAAGGCCATTTCCAATGAAAACACAACACCTCTCTCATTAAACGCTCTGTGTGAAAAACACCGTTATTCTTAACACCAAATAAAAGCCCGACGAGTTAGCGACACCGTCTACAAAAGTAAAGCTTGCGTTATTTCTTGCTAATCTATATTAGTAGCATCTAGACAATTCATTACCACATTTTATTTCCTCTACCCCTAGTTTCAACCGATGGTTTAAGTATTTTTAGGGTCCAAACAGATGATTAATTTTCAAACTACGTGTTCCTCAAGTTATTACCTAACATACTGTATAAATCAATGAAGTAAAAATATTTATTTCTTCATTTGTTTTTCAAAAGAAAAAGTAAATATAGCAATGATATTTGCTAAGAGTTCAGTGGAAGTTCCTTGATCAAGTGGTTTGACTAAAGATTCATTAATGCTTCTACACCAAAAAATATATGTTTCGAATCACAATAAAGACGAAATTATGCGAATTAAGAGAAAAAATGCTTACAAGAGATTTTGCAGCATGTCGCAAGGAATACCGTCAAACATGGATCCGATAGGATGGTTCAAGTGAGGTGATGCAGTCAATGACAATATATAATTGTCGGCTGTAAAATCTTCTGTAATATTTTTGTAGTTTGTAATAGCATAATTATCCAAAGTTAAAAAAAACAATGATATTTGTGGGACAGATCTAAACAAACGAAAAAAGTTTGAGGGCATGAAATACAGAACCCGTAAATTTAATATTTGGAACTAGATATGTGGTTTTCGGATATCTATTTAAATATTGTATTATCTGTGATATTTGGATTTAGATATGTAAAAATTAATTTTTTAAAAGATATTAAAATTCTATAACTAGTACATAAACTAAATAATTATGATTATTTATAAATATATTCATATGTATATAATAATATAAAACTAATTTTCTGTATTTTGAAAATATGGATTACGGCAAATATCAAAATATTCGAAATCAGTTTTGACGGATCAAAAAATTTATTATTCTACGACGCGACGGTATATTAATAAAAATGAAAAAAAAAAAAAAAAAAATAAAAAAATCGTGACTTGTCTTTGGCATTGTGAGGTCTCGAAGACCCTGGTCCCCCGAAAATGGTTACAAAACCGGGAATAGCCAGTGTGAAAGGGGAAAACTAACCGGCGAATACCGGTTTACCATATGGTTAGAACTTAGAAGTTCACCGCGGTTGAAAACTTTACTCCGTGGTTAAGCCTTTGGTCGCCTCACACCCAGAAAAACAAAACACACACACCAAAAAAAAGAAAAGAGAGAGAAACTAGAGAGAAGAAGAGAGAGAAACAAAGTCACTAGGCTCGTCGTCGTCGATGAACAACAACCGTCCCGACTCCGATAAGCGAGTGTAGAGAGAGAGAGAAAGAGAGGTGTTATTATCTCTGAATCGAGGTTTGAATTTGAGTGGCTTGCTCGTTCGATTTCTAGGGTTTAATCTCACTGGTAATGTTAAGAGGAAGCTGGTGATTGAGAGAATTAGAGACGAAAGAGAAGAATCAAGTGAAACGCAGATTCTAGTGTCGTTTTCGTTTGCTTGTTTTTGACACCAGATGAAGCAGATCTGAGCTGAGCTGTTGGTATGATGACGAGTTCAGTGAAAGGTAATCATCATCACGGAGGAGAAAACGACGCCGTATCCTCCGTGGTCGTGGTGGCAGGAGAAGGGCAAAATAGTCATTTAAACCGTGTTGGTAAGTCCAGTCTACCGTTTCTGACTTTTTATATATACTTTTTTAATTAGCTTTGGTTTTGGTTTATAGACTGACTTTTATTTGGTCTGCTTATGTGTGTAGTTGATCAAGAAGCTGCTATCTATAGAGAGCTGTGGCACGCTTGTGCAGGTCCGCTCGTGACGGTTCCAAGACGAGATGATAGAGTCTTCTACTTCCCTCAGGGACACATCGAGCAGGTCTGATTTTTCAATCTTTTATTTATTTATTTATTTATTTTTCTAATCTTTTTAAAAAAAATTTGTCGTTTTTTGTGTGGTGGTTAGGTGGAGGCATCGACTAACCAGGCGGCTGAGCATCAGATGCCTCTTTATGATCTTCCTTCTAAGCTTCTTTGTCGAGTCATTAACGTTGATTTGAAGGTAGAGTCTTTCTTCTTCTCTCAATTCATTGGTAAAAAGTTTTGTTTTTTGAGTCTAACTATAGTTTTTTTTTTTACAGGCAGAGGTAGACACCGACGAAGTTTATGCGCAGATCACTCTTCTTCCCGAGCCTAATGTATGCTTTGTTTTTTTTAATTATGAGTGAGTGTATAGTATGATCTTATTTTTCAAAGTTTTTGTTTGTTTCTTTTTCTTACAGCAAGATGAGAATGCGATTGAGAAAGAGGCGCCACCTCTTCCACCGCCTCCGAGGTTTCAGGTGCACTCGTTCTGCAAAACCTTGACTGCGTCTGATACGAGTACACATGGTGGGTTTTCTGTGCTGAGGCGGCATGCGGATGAGTGTCTCCCACCTCTGGTTGGTGTTTCAGTTATCTGTTTTCCTTGAATTTTGTTTCAAGATGGTCTTTTAATTCAGGCTTTGTTTCTTTTATTTCTTTTTACAGGATATGTCACTTCAACCTCCTACTCAGGAGTTGGTTGCAAAAGATTTGCATGCAAATGAGTGGCGTTTCAGGCATATTTTCCGAGGTATAGGATTTTTGTATTTTTTTGTACTCCCTCTGTTTCTATATGTTAAGTAGATTTAGTTAAAGTCATCAATATTAAGAAATTTGTTATTTTTTTCAAAAAGTATCATTTAATATATAAATTTAACCAATTATTAAAAAACATGTGTTATTTTATTGGTTATACAATTATTAAAAAAAACATGTGAGAACAACTTATATTGAAACAAACTTTTTTCTCTAAAACTACTTATAATATGAAACAGAGGGAGTATTTTGTTTTCTGTTACTTTGTGTACTCAAACACTTGGTTGTTGATGTTATACCATTACCAGGTCAACCACGGAGACATTTGCTTCAGAGTGGATGGAGCGTGTTTGTTAGCTCAAAGAGGTTGGTTGCAGGCGATGCATTTATATTTCTAAGGTTTGTCTATTTATTTTTTTATCTTCATGATATTCTTCAATTTGTTTTGCGTCAGTTTCTTTTTTCTTTGTCCGTTTGGTTTGAAATATTTAGTTCTTGTGTAGAGGTGAGAATGGAGAATTACGTGTGGGTGTTAGGCGTGCAATGCGACAACAGGGAAATGTGCCATCCTCTGTTATATCGAGCCACAGCATGCATCTCGGAGTGTTGGCCACCGCGTGGCACGCCATTTCAACTGGAACCATGTTTACAGTCTACTATAAACCAAGGTTTTGTTCGTTTTGTTCTAGCTAACATGACAGCTTTGAGCCTTTGCTTTTTTTTTTTGGTCTCAATGTCTGATGTCTTACTAATTGTTCTTGCATTGGGGTTTTGTTTGCGACAGGACCAGTCCATCTGAGTTTATTGTTCCGTTTGATCAGTATATGGAGTCTGTGAAGAAAAACTACTCCATAGGCATGAGGTTTAAAATGAGATTTGAAGGCGAAGAGGCTCCTGAGCAGAGGTAAAGTTTTCACTGTCTTACGGGTATTCCATTATATGTTGTATACTGTGGAAGGCGAAGCTCACTGACTGTATTGACTTGTATTAGGTTTACTGGCACAATTGTTGGGATTGAAGACTCTGACCCCAGGAGTTGGGCAAAATCAAAGTGGCGATCCCTCAAGGTATAGATGATCTAGTTCCCAGAAGAAGATCAAGATTAGTGTTATAGTGTGATAAATGCTTTTTTTTTTTTTTTTTTTTGGCACTGCTAGTGTGATAAATGCTAAATGCTCAATTTTCTTTCAGGTAAGATGGGATGAGACTTCTACTATTCCTCGCCCTGAAAGAGTATCTCCGTGGAAAATAGAGCCAGCTCTTGCTCCTCCCGCTTTGAGTCCTGTCCCCATGGCTAGGCCTAAGAGGCCCAGATCTAATATGGCTCCTTCATCTCCTGACTCTTCCATGCACATAAAAGAAGGTAAAAGTCTTCTTTACTGACAATATTAGTGTGTGCAAACTCGTTAAAAGTGGAAGACTAATTCATTGTCCACATAACAGGCTCATCTAAGGCAAATTTATACCCTCTACCGGCAAGTGGACTTTCAAGGGTCTTGCAAGGTCAAGAATACCCGACCTTGAGAACAAAGCATACTGAGAGTGCAGAGTGTGATGCTCCTGAAACTTCTGTTGTGTGGCAATCCTCAGCGGATGATGACAAGGTTGATGTGGCTTCTAGAAGATATGATAACTGGATGTCCTCAGGCAGGCATGAAGCGAGTTACACGGATTTGCTTTCTGGCTTTGGGGCGAACGGAGATCCGTCCCATGGTCATCAAATACCATTTTATGACAACCATTCATCATCACCCTCAGTGACTGCAAAGAAAATCCTTAGTGAACAGGATGCCAAATTTGATTATCTTGCTAACCAGTGGCAGATGATGCACTCTGGTCTTTCCCTGAAGTTACATGAATCTCCTAAGATCCCCGCAGCATCTGATGCCTCTTTCACCCAAGGTCAAGGTAATGCCAGATATGGGGAATATCCAGTGCTTCATGCTCTGACGACTGAGACTGCTGGTAGTAACTGGCCAATACGTCCCCGTGCTTTGAATTATTTTGAGGAAGCGGTTCATGCTCAAACGCAAGCTCAGGCACAAGCTCAGGCTAGGGAGAATGTGACGAAACAACCTGCGGTGGTTCAAGAGGAGACGGCAAAGCCAGGAGACGGGAACTGCAGGCTTTTTGGCATTCCTCTGGTCAACAACGTCAATAAGACCGATTCAACTATGTCTCAGAGAAACAAGTTGAATGAGACCTCTGGGTTTACACAGCTGGCATCTCCGAGGGTTCAGGATCTTTCTGATCACTCAAAAGGGTCAAAATCGACAAATGATCATCGTGAACAAAGCAAACCATCCCAAGCAAAGGACGGTCATTGTAAAACAAACTCAAGTAGGAGTTGCACAAAGGTGAGTTTTCTTTGCTATTATGAGCTTGTAGGAACCCTTGAAGAAACTATTGACTAATATACACCACACTTTGGTTTTATTTTGAAAAGGTTCACAAGCAGGGGATTGTGCTTGGCCGGTCAGTGGATCTCTCAAAGTTCCAGAACTACGAGGAGTTAATAGCTGAATTGGATATGCTGTTTGAGTTCAATGGAGAGTTGATGGCTCGTAAGAAGGATTGGCTGGTAGTTTACACAGATGATGAAGATGATATGATGCTCGTTGGAGACGATCCATGGCAGTAAGATTTTGCAGTTTTTTTCAATAATTCAATCTCCTATTCGTCAATGTATATCTGTGGTGTTCTTTCTTTATAACACTGATAATATTATTACTGATGCACAGGGAGTTTTGTTGCATGGTTCGCAAGATCTTCATATACACGAAAGAGGTAGTCATGAAGATGAACTCGGGAACTCTAAGCTGTAGGAGTGAGGAAGAAGTAGCAGTTGTTGGGGAAGGATCAGATGCAAAGGACGCCAAGTCTGCATCGAATCCTTCATTGTCCAGCGAACTCTTGAACCAAAAGAACCAACTACAAGCCGAGGTATGCATGCTTCTTAACTAATAACAGAACATATCACGAGACAGACAAAGGAGACAGAGAACCAAGTTTATATCAGTACCATATAGAAATTATATTTGGTGTTTTTGTAACGCAGGGAGACGTAGAAACCCAAATCAGGAGGAGAGGTTGATGGTGGAGCCTGGAGAAAAAGAGAGTTGCAATTTTTGGAGTATTTTGTCACCGTTTAGAATATTTTAGCAACACCACCCTATTAATATCGAATAATAATAAAGTGAACAAAAGGGGGTTATATATAGGTATTTAATATAGGTAGAATATGAAAGGCTCTTTCATAAGTAGTAGAAATGATGGTTGGAGTTGTTAGATGGAGGTTGGTCTCGGTTCTTTGTTATTTAGTTTTTTAAATCTCTTGCAGAGATCTCTTTAAAGTCTTTTTATTGTTTTATATATATTATTGATGGACAATGTACATAAGGTTTTTAGAAAAAATTAAACAGTATTCTATCTACTCATTTTGGTCTGGCCATTTGGTATGGGTTTTGTATGGTTCTATAAAAAGTAACAGGCCATCCTTATCTTGAAACGTATGCCATTTCTAGTTATGTTAGTGAAGAGTATTTTATAATCTCCCAAATAATAAAAACGGGATAAAGTAAATGGCCCACCACTATGGACACAGAAAATGATGGAATAAACATGGAAGAAGTTTCGTGAAGCAATTTAAAAACAATAAGCAGCTTCTCGACCTTCCTCTCTCTTCTTCTTTCGTGACTTTAAAGCACGCTTTTTGTCTTTGTTTCTAAATGGTAACCTTCCAAACTCGCAATCTTTTATCTGAAAATGATGTCTAACGGTGAATCTCAGAGAACTGCCCTGACGCCGTTTCTTACCAAAACCTTTAACCTCGTGGAAGAGCCATCCATCAACGACGTTATATCATGGAACGAAGATGGTTCCTCCTTCGTCGTCTGGAACCCGACAGACTTCGCCAAAGACTTGCTTCCTAAACACTTCAAACACAGCAACTTCTCCAGCTTCGTCCGCCAGCTCAACACTTATGTACGTGACTGTCTATCTTCGGTTTTGTTTTGTCTATTTGTATTGTTCTTCGGTTTAATCCTGGTTCCGGTTCGCAGGGGTTCAAGAAAGTCGTACCGGATCGGTGGGAGTTCTCAAACGACTCCTTCAGGAGAGGAGAGAAACGTCTCCTCCGCGACATCCAGCGTCGGAAACTGAACCCTCATCATCAAGCAGCTGTTTCTCCTCCGCCTCAGCAGCCTGAGAAAGCCGTCGTGTCTCCGTCGAGTAGCTCAGGAGAAGATCAAACCATGTCTCCGTCGTCGTCGTTGTCTGTTGAGCTGTTGGAGGAGAACGAGAGGCTTCGGAGTCAGAACATACAGCTTAACCGTGACCTCACTCAGATGAAGTCTCTCTACGGTAACATCTTTACGCTCATGTCGACCTACGCCGGATCTAGTAGCAGTCAACACGTGGAGGTTGAGGAAGAAGCGAGCCCGAGGCTGTTTGGTGTTTCGATAGGACTGAAACGGACAAGAAGTGAAGGAGCTGCGAAGACGGCGGCGATAGGAGGAGGGGAGACGCCGTGGCTGAGACACTATAATCTTCTAGCCAATCAGAGAGTCTGTAATTAAACGGCTCGGATTAAATGTGTTAAGCTTTCAGACAGTCAGCACGTGTCCTATATGTCTTTCAAGAAGTTTCTATCAATCAATCTTTTTGACTTTCTTTCTCTAACATTTTGTGTTTGATTAATGCTCCTTTTCTATGATATCTTTCAAAAGATTTTTTTTCTGTACTTTCCCCTTTTTGGAGTTTTATTTATTTTTTCGTTCTGAAAACTGATGAAACTGGATTTTTTTTTGAAACGAAAAAAAAAATTCCAGTTACGAAAAAATAAATAAAATTATATTCTCCAAGATTCAATAATTATTTTAGTCTGACCAGTATAATTTGCAACTCTCACAACTTAAGGACATGGTCTTGTATAAATTGTACTCTTTTAAGATCTGTGTTTTTTTTACAAAATTGTTTCAAGAAGATAATACTTTTTACGTATTTGTTAGATAATAATAATAAATTATAAATTTCAAAGTAAATTGTGTTCACTAAGAATATTTAATTATAAAATAATGCATTTATAATTAATTTTAATATGTTTTTAATGTGCAATTTTTTCTGGAACGGAGAGAATAATTTATTATGTTAACAATTTCTAGTGACGATTATTTATTTACTTTAGTAAAAGTGCTCAATTAGTTTCTTCAAAAATGAGAACAAATAGTATAAAGTTGTTCTCATTCTCTACACTTTTGAATCAAAAGCTTTTATTTATCTTTCTTCTTTTGGCCCTCTTAACGGAAAAAAGGTAAAACGGCACCATATTGGATCATCTTTTCTTGCTGCTGTTCTTCTTCCTTCCCTTAAGGCCTTAACTTGGCTCTCCAAAGCCTTGAGCCTCTTACCGATGACAACCTCCGGGTTACTACTGGCGAAGGTGATCCTGTCTCGTTCTGTGTCATGGCTTTCATTTTCTTGAGAGCTGCAAAAACAGGTCAAAGGAAGGTTGTTGACCTGGAGGAGGTGGAGGTAGCCCAGGTATTGAGTGAGACGAAAAGAAACATCGCCAGCGTAGAGTGTATTTTTATGTGGAAGAAGCAGATGAACAGAGGTCTCTGAATCAACATCCCTTTCATTTGGAGTGACACCATATCTGTATATCATAAACAGAGTAGAGTGTATTTTTAATGTGAACATATGGGTTTGGATTCTGTCACAAACCTATCTCAGTTACTTTTAAATTTATAAAAAAAAGAGAAAAAAAGCAGCTTACTCTTTGAATAAAAGCATGATAACTTTGTGGTGTCTTTCATTTGTTTGATCAAGAGAGGAATTGTTGATGACCGCAAAACTGTTGCTACAACAATGGATGCCCACCTGTTTAAATTAGGCAGGAAGATAATGAGAAAACAAATAATATCTTAATCCAAATGCAATTTTCAGATTTAACTCGTATATAAATCTAGATTTGAGCCACTAACATACTTCTTATAAGAACCTAGAGGATAGATATGGAAGACAATAACAACACAAAACGTTTCCATCTAAATCTAATAAGAAAAGAGATTAAAAAGTATCCTTTTACCACTTAAAACCTGTGTAATGAATGAACCATTTCAGTGCAACGCTGAAGAGCCGCTATAGGCAAGAAAGAGTCACAAGGTAATTGATAAAGATGTGATATTTTCAGCACAAAGTGTAAAGCTTTTGACATCAGAATCTTTACTACAAGTATTTTTAGTTCCTATTTAGCAACGAAAGCACAGAGATTTAAGTTTTATAGACTGTAAAGCAGAGAGCTTTCGTCACAGCATCAACATACGTATCCAAATCTGAGCCTATACAAAAAACATTAAAGTATACTTAGACTAACAGAGAATGTGAAGATACAAAAATCTGAGTTCTTGAAGAACAAACATTCTTCCTTTTTCCAGAATTAGTCAACATTTTCCAATATAACCTCATAAAAACAGAAGCTTTTCTCTAAGAGTTCAGCAACACCACCAGGTGGACAAAGTTAACATTTGATGAGAACTCTCCTCAAGAGATTCACATAACCTAAAGATGGTCTCTAAGTCTTTTAGTACTCTCAGTTCTTTACAAAAAGACAAACATAGACTAAACTACCAACTTCTCCTCCTCATCATGCCTTCCAAGGATACTCCATGCTTTCATCAACCCCATTGCTAAAGAAACCGTTGTTATCACCAAAGTTGAGTGATGATGTGTTGTTAGAAGAGACCATAGCTTCCTGGTTCTGGCTCTGGCTCTGGTCTAGCCCTTTCATGCCTCTGAACCTGTTGGAACTGCTTGGTGTTTCCGCTGTGGGCACATAATCTGTTCTGTTTCTTCCCATGTTCTGACCAGAGAGCGACTGCTGCTGCCCGGAGCCACCGTTGGTGTTTGCCATCTGTTGCCATATCTGGTGAATCAGCTGTTGTTGTTCCATCGCTTGGTTACTGCCACTACAGGAAGGCTGTTGCTGCTGTTGTTGGTATTGCTGATGAGCTGAGCTGTTATAACTAGAGCTTGGCATTTGCCTCTGAGGAGAAGAAACACCGCTGATCGATGGGCTCTGCGCAAAACCAGTTAACAAAGTACCAGCTGCTCCATTATAGCTCGGTGATGGGCTCATGTTTCTTGATGATTCTTGCTGGAGCGTGGCGTTGGTTTGCTCCGCGTTCTGTTTCATTAGCATGGTCTGGTAGTTGGTAAGAGCAAAGGCCGCGGCGGCTTGCCCAGAGCCTGGAAGAGATCCCTGACCGTTGTTCATGTTGTTGTTATTGCGCAAGGCCATTAGCTTGTTGAGACTGTTCCTATCAGGTGGAAGTCCTCTAGCATCATTACCTGCTTGCTCCATCTCCTGCTGCATCTGCATCTGCATCTTCCCCGTCTTCATTCGATATGGATAACTCTTCAAAGCCTCTGCACATTGTAAGTAAGCAAAAGCTTTAAATAAGCACACAAAAAGAAAAAGAAACATAAATAAATGCATATGGATTAGGTTTAGGTTTTACCTATTGGACCAACTTTTTGGTCACGGCAGAAGTCAATCACATCTTTCATGCTGCTTACAACCTCAGAGATCTATAATAACAAAGAAAAAAAAAACAAGATGTAAAGAGATGAACTTAGGAAAAGTTACTATAAATAGAAAGTTACCTGCAAACACCGAACATAGCGTTTGGAGAAGCCTAAGTCATTAAGAGAATGTGACTCCAAGCTTTTCGCTAGTTGACGTCCAGCAGCCATGACCCTGTAGAGCAAATATAACATTTTTATATCAAGAAACAAAGAAGAAGAAAGGTAGAAGTTGTCTTTAGATTCATTGACTCACATGTTGCTATTTGCTTGCAGATCCTGCTGATGGATCCCATCTGGTCCACTCTGATCAATTGTGCTCTGACACTTCTCCGCAACCTGAAGCAACTGGTTCACCTGAAAGGAGACAAGAGCTTTGTTAAGTTTAAAGAGTTTTAAAGATTACAAGGAAAACAAAAAAGAATGTTATTTAACCTGTGGGGCTACAAGGCGACGAGGGAGTAGCTCTTCATGTCGACGAGTACAAAACTCCCACGAGAGAATCTTGAGCTCTTGGGAGAATATGATTCTGAGATGGCCTTCACGAACAACACGGATGTGTTCATAGACACTCTCCTGAACGGCCTTTGCGTATTCCAACACCATGATTCCGGAAGGGAACCTGCGTTCAGAGGGCACGCTTAGGTAGAGAAGCTCGTCGATGACACCGCTTGCGAACTTTATCTCGTTGAGCCTTGGCAACACATCAAATGTTGCTTCTGCAGATTCCATCATTAGAGGAAGAAAAAAAAAACTTATTCAGAGGTGAAGATGTGTTATAATTGTAAACAGTGTTGCTGAATATGAAACTTACCAAATCCTCTTCCTGATTTAGAACCACAAAGATCACACTGCCACTCTTCCTGCAAATAGCAAAAATTATTATTATACAATGTTCAAGAAAATTATTCGTTTATTTTATGTGTATAATATTTTTGATGACTTATCATAATTAGATATACAAAACAAAAGAAATTAGACACTTATACTAACATTATTACTTTTCTTTTTCCTGAAACACTATTACTTAATGTAACAGATTTATACTAATTTAGATCGTTTTAAACCGGTTTAAATGGTTTTTAGAATGGTTTAAACCGATTTATAATGGTATAAATACGATTTTAAGAGACTTAAACAGACTTTTTAGGACAATGATCATGTACAAGTTGTATAAACAAGCACAAACGAGTTTAAAAAAAAAAGAAGAGAGGTGGGAAGAAGAAGACAAACCGTGGCAGCCTGAGGAGAAACACCAAGTGTGTTATGTCCAACATTGTCATAATGAGAGAGACACCATCTCTTCTTTGCACGTGGTGAAAAGTACTCGTTCACAAACTTCCTCCAATACACAATACTTCCCTCCTACCAAAACCAAAACACAGCAAAGAGGTAAAGTAAGTAACTGTCAAGAGCTTATTTCTACTTACTTAGTATAAACAAAAACTCACAGAAGGCCTTTGGCGCTGGTGATATAGGTATTGCATTAATCTCCGAGCACAAACGCTGTTCTCATAACCCCTTTGCCCACCTCCTTGTTGTTGTTGTTGTTGCATCTGCTGTAACTGTTGCTGTTGCTGCTGAACCTGCTGCTGCTGCTGGAGCTGAATCCGCTGCAGAGGCGGCAAGGACTGGAGGAACTGCTGCTGCTGCTGCCTCATCTTCTGCTGCTGAAGCAAAAGCTGTAGCTGAGGGTTCTGCCCCTGCTGCTGTTGATGCAGCAGCTCCTGCCTCTGAAGCCACTGCCTCAAAATCTGCTGCTGGAGCGCGTCGTCCTGTTTAGTCTCCACTCTCGGCTTCTTCCTCGCCTGCGTCGGGTCCTGAAAGTAACCCTCAGAGGCCGCGCCACGCCGAGAAGTGGCGCTGGATCCTCCTCCTCCTCCTCGCCCGGGATCGTGGTGAGGGGGAGGCGGGTGAGGCCGCTGCACGACGGTGGACCCGTCGGCGACGGAGGAAGAGGAGAAAGACAGCGGGGAGGCGGGGAGACGCATGTAAGACTCGTTGTTGATGCTAGCGCTACGCTGCAAGAGAGGACCACCTCCTCCTCCTGAGTTGGCGTCTGTGACCATGGAGCTAGCTCCGGGGGTGGAGACGCTCATCATAGCGGCGGGGTTGTTGTTGTGCATCTCGCTGAGGCTTTGGTGGTGGTAGCCGCATCCAGGGAGGGAGTTAGAGGAAGTGAAGTGAGAGTTCATGAAGCCTTGCGATTCATCGTCTCCTCCTCCTCCTCCTTGGAAGAAGATCCCTGAGGTCGAAGACGATGGAGTCAATCCAGCCATCGAATCAATCAAAGTCGGTTCCTTTAATCGATATATCTACAAAAGATCACATTTTTTAATCAACAAACAAAAAAAAACCCTAAATCTGGTGTTCCGACAAGAGAAAGAAAACAGACATTAAACTCAAAACTATGTGATAAAAAAAACCCTAATTTTTTTTTAAGGAACATAATCTAACAATCACTTCTCGCAATAACCTCAAACTGAAATCAAAAATTAAAAAAAAAAACTAATTTTTTTGAAAAATTTCATTACAGAACACAAAAACTAAACCCTAGAAGAAGGACAAATCAGAGAAAGCAGGAAGAAACGAGACATACCGAGAAGAAGACTGTGAAGTGAGAGGCTTTCGATCAGAGCATAAGGACCAAAGTCAAAATCACTACACAGACTATAAAGAAGAACCTTTAAACCGAAACCGAATCGGAAAAAACACAGAAGAAGATATTTTTTTTTTCAAGCTGGAAAATTTGATTTGAGGGAGAGAGGAAAAAGAAAGCTGGAGACAGGCTCTTCGGGTTATTATACAGAATCGCAGAGGAGTCCAAACTGACCGGACGAGCCGGTGACGGTCACCTACCTGTTTGGTTGATACTGACACGTGTGGAGTGTGTGATAACAAGTATCGCTTGATGGATTGGTAACCTTTGGATCTTATGATCGCGTGGTGGATTGTGACCGCGTGATCTATAAAGGTAGTTTTGTTTCGGATCGTTGGATTAAGAGGTGTGATCTTCTACGGTGCATGTATGGTAACTATGCCAATGATTGCAGCTGTAAATGAGTGGGGCTACGACAAATATCCACTTTATTTTTTGCTTTCAATTTTTTTATAGACAAAAACAATTTGAAAATATATTAAAGGACGCCCTAGCCTTTTACAGTTCCCTTGAATGGGCTTAGCTCACAAAGCCCATTTCAATAACTCAATCATCATTTTAGGCCCATATCAATAACTCAAATCATCATTTTGTGCCCAACTCAAACCCAAGTATCTTACAAGACCATTACAAGTTATGTAATTGATAGTTCTTGTGTTATTGGTCATTGTCCATTGACCTCAAGTTCTGAATATATATACAACTATAAATTCTTAATCCTATTGCTATAAGGACAACTATCTAATACGGAAATTATCCTATATTACAAGGGTTTTTTTTGGACAACTCCCTTTTTTTTTGGACAACTCACTTGTAATATAGGGAGTTGTAATATTGAACAACTTCCTATAATACAAGTTATATATATGAGGTTCAGTGAAAAGCTCGCGTGTGTTTTTGATCTGCCATGGACCTTGGGGGAGAGGACACAACGCACCGTCACCGACGAAAGTTTGAGACAATGTGGATCTGCGAGATAGACATTAAAGGTTACAGAGTTTGTCGGAGCTGAGAGGTGGACGTGTGATACAAGTTACTGTTTCAGTTTCGTCAATAGATTACCTGTACTTCAGAAATGTAGAACACGACTTGACACAGATGAAAAATAAATATACGTGTTGGGGACATTAGTTTCGTTATTATTCAACAAATAAATATGTGGGGTTACAAGTTACAACATATTATATTCAGTAGTACTTTTTTTTATTCAGTAGTATTGGTTTATGTATGTGTATGTGATCACTGATAATGGGATATAACAACCAACAATCACATTATTCACTTATTTATTTTTGTAAAAAGTTTTAAAATGGTTTTATGATTTTTATATGTTTTTTCTTCCATGAGTTTCTGTCCGGAAGCATAGAAAATTAAATTATTAAAGCGCAGAGTATATTTACTTCCCTTTTGTCCAGAGATTTCTTTATTTATTTGACCAAAACAAATCTTTATTATCTTTTTTACATTTCTTCTTCTTTCTTTAATATTCTTCTCTCTTCTTCTTGATCGTGTTCATCTCATCATTTCACTCTTTCTCTTTCTTTTCTCTCTCTCTAGTATTTTTTTTTGTTTATGTAAAAGTCTTCACTTTGGAATTTCCGATCGGATAACAAAAAATGATGAAAATGACAATTGGAACAACCGACGCCGGCGACGGTGAATGGGAGCTCCGACCTGGAGGAATGGTTGTACAGAGACGAACAGATGATAGCTCCAACGTACCACATGTCATCCATGTTCGGGTCAAATACGGGTCGGTCCATCACGAGATCAGTATCAACTCTCAATCTACTTTCGGTATAACACAAAAACAAATAACAATTTCTTTGTGCAAATTATCATTATTTTCCTAATATTCTTGTTGTTGAATTTATTATCAGGGGAATTAAAGAAGAGATTGTCTGTTAAGATAGGAGTTCATCATCAAGACATGAAGATTCTATACAAAGACAAAGAAAGAGATTCCAAGATGTTTCTTGATCTTTGTGGTGTCAAAGATGGTTCGAGACTGGTTCTCAAAGAAGATCCAATTTCTCAGGAGAAACGTTTCCTTGAGATGAGGAAACTGGTCGCTAAAGAGAAAGCCAATAAATCAATATCCGACATTAGCTTCCAAGCCGATAGACTCGCCGAGAAAGTATAACTGAATTTCAAATTTCCCGCAATACTGATAATTAATATATCGTAATAAGATTATAATTTTTTTTTGGATTTTAGCTGTCGGCGTTTGATGCAGTAATTGGTAAAGGAGTGAAAGTTGAAAAGGAGAATCTGGAGAATTTGCTAGAGATGTTGATGAATCTGTTGGTGAAGCTAGATGCGATTATAGGCGATGGAGATATTAAACTGAAGAAGAAGATGCAGGTACTTGTTACTATGGACCTAGGCATAGAGCTTCTTGGTTTAAAGAAGAATTAGTATTTATAACACGATATTATTATATGATTTATATAGTTTTAAAATTTTAATATATTACTTAATTTTGTCCAAAATGTGTGACTATGTGGTGAAGTATTGTTTGTGCAGCTGATAATCAATTTTCTTTTTCTTAATTCGAATAAATGAAAAAAAAGGAGGAAAGACTACAGAAGTATGTTGAGGCACTAGACGTATTGAAGATCAAGAACTCATTGCAACCGCAAACGCAAGTGAAACCTAAAACACAACCGCAGCTAGAACCTCAAATACAAGCACAACACAAGGAACGAGATGTGGTGACAGTTGATGAGGAAACGTCGAGAAAATGCACGGGTTCATCGCCAGTTCCTCCGGTTATCATAACCACGAGATGGGAAACGTTTGATTCCAATGCCACCTATGCGGCCGAGGCTAAAACGGTTAAAACGCTCCATCCAAAATTCAATTGGGTATCATTTGATTAGTATATGTATATACATATACTGTACCTTACACGATAATGTTTGATCTATATTTTTTAGATTTTTGTAATATATGTGGGCTTTGTTCTTTCTAACTGTGCATGTTTTTGTGGTTGAACTTTTAGGTTTAATTACCCTATCAAATTCTAGCTGTGTCGTAGGCTTATATCCTTAAGGATAGCTTCAACCAATAATGAGACCTAAGTTAATCGTGTGAGAAGGTTCTGATTTTCTTCTTTAACTACAAATCTTCAATAGATATATTCTTCTTTTCATGTATTTCGTGAACTCATAATTTTTATTGAGAATCTCAAAACAATTCAAGCAAGTGTTGAACTGTATGTTAATGAGTTGCCACACCAGTAAGTAGTAAATGTGGTGGTGTTATAACTTGTAACAGCGACAGTTCAAACGGTCCATGACAAGACAATCTATGTTAAATAGATAGGGACAAACCGTTGAAACAAACCATAAACTTCCAAGGAAGCGTTATAAACCTAATAAAGTACTACACTGCAATATAACAGAAAACATATTTACTAGTAATCAATCATATTTCAGTAACAGTTTATAACCCAAGTATATCTATAGATAACTCTTAAGACTTGGTCGGGATATGTAGTCCAGCTTTTAGCTGCTAGCATCGTTGATGTAAAGGTGTTAGTTTCATTATCAGGCCCGAGTTCAAATGCATAATGTATATTGTTGGGGAAAAAATATTGAAGACTTGTTAAGCACTAGTTACTCTAGCTTCATAAAAATATTTTATAGGAAACTTACATATTAAATGTTTTCATATTTCCTCAATACAGCCAATTAAACATATAAACTAAATAAATAGATAGCCCCAGTTTTGAATATGATGAAAGCACCACCGAACTTGTTAAAAATGCTTAATGTAAATGTTCAAGTCAACGAAACTGGGAGAGCTTTCTCAATTCATGTCAGGATCGATGATAAATAGTTCATGATGTCTTCATCGTTGTCATGATCCTATAAAATATACAAACACAAAACAGTAAATAAAATTGATATCAGAAGTTGGGTACTGTAATCCAAACGTAACATTTCATAAATTTAATTAAATAAAATAGGTAAAGACGTGTATAAATAGAAAACTGGAAAACATACATTTCGTCTCAATATTTTAACAGATATGACGTGTTTTTCTAGCTAGGTGAAAAAAGTTCAAGTAAAACTATCAAAATAATTAGGTCAAAACTACCATGTTCCTATGCAATCAATTTTCAAATATCAATTTTTGTCATGTCTTTTTACATGGAACTAATCTAAGGGTCAAAAAGAATCTTTCAGAGATAGAAACAAGACTTGCCTGATTTGTAATGTTCATCTCCTGAGTAGGAAAGTGCATCTCCGGATTAGCAGCAAGAGAGTTAAATGTTTCTTCATGATTATTACCCTTCAATCAAATCATTCATTGTGTATATATCGTTAAGAAAATGTTCAATCCATAATAGAGACACACATACACAAAAGGATCTCTTTATAAACCAGATTTACCTGATTTGTAATGTTCATGTCCTGAGTAGGAAAGTGCATCTCCGGATTAGCAGCAAGAGAGTTAAATGTTTCTTCATGATTATTATTACCCTTCAATCAAATCATTCATTGTGTATATATCGTTAAGAAAATCTTCAATCCATAATAGAGACACACATATACAAAAGGATCTCTTTAGTGATATAAACCAAATTTACCTGATTTGTAATGTTCATGTCATGAGTAGGAAAATACATATCCGGATTAGCAGCGAGAGAGTTCAACAGTTCTTCATTATCGGTACCCTTAAAACAAATAATTCATCGTGTATATATGGTTAATAAATGTTCAATCATATAGATGCACATACACACAACCGAAAGGTAACTAAAAGAAAAAAAAAATAAAGGTAATAAATAAGAAAAAGGTAAAAGTAAATAAAAATATAAGCAAAAAAAAAGAAGAAGAGTAACATAAATATGACTTACGTCATTAAAACTCCAACTGTTAATGTCTTCAAGAGGATAAGCAGTGGGTGCCTCAAGATTTACACCAGTCAGGTTACCTTGATGCTGCTCAAAATCATGCACACATATACATGAATCAAAACATTACCTTCAGATAAGTAAAAGGAAAGCCAAAATGATATCGATTATCAATCCTTCTACCTGATTCTGATGATGAAACTGAGAGTTATTTATATCAGAAAAAATCTTGTCGATGTCATGGTGATCATTAAATATTTTTGAATTCTCTAGTCCAGGGATCACACCACCGGCTTGAGCAATCAAGCTGTTTTGTGACTGATCCTTATTGTCCAAGAACGATGAGAATACAGAAGGAATCACCGAAGTTGAACTTCCATGGTTACTCATGTTATTGTTACCGAAATTCCAGTTCATGTCAAAATTTTCACCAAGAGATCCATTACCGTTACCAGTACCATGAACTCCTATCTCACCAACATAGCCAGTACCACTACCATGAACTCTTATTCCACCAAGAGAGTCATTGCTGTTATCGTGAACTCTTATTCCTTCAAGAGAACCATTACCAGGACAATGACCTCTTATTCCTTCAAGAGACCCATGATCATTACCATGAACGCTCATTCCTTGAAGAGAGCCGCTATCACTACCAGTACCATGAACCCTTATTCCACCGAAAGAGCCATTATCATTACCGTTAACTCCTATTCCACCAAGTCCAACCAAATCTCTATTTTCATCTGTTCTAACCCCAACGTAACTACTACCCGTAGTACTAGTAGTAGGATTATAGTTCATACCCAAAACATTGCTTGTTGCACCATATTGTCCAAACCTAGGAGCTTGAGATGTTCCGGGAATGTTTCTCCATTGAGGCAACGTTCCATTCTGAAACCAAAGATTTCCTCTCCTAGGAAACAATTTGGATCCAGTTTGGCTCAAATCATAGGTGGGTCTACGGTTCATGTAGTTGAGAGAGTCATGTAAACCAGCATTGTTTTTCATCATGGAGCTAGATTGACCAAGACCATAGCCAGGTTGGCCATTGAAAAGATTTCTGTTGCCTAGCCTTGGGTTGTAGTTGTAAGGGTGCTGTCGGTAGTTGTAGCCAGCTGCTGATGAGAATTCCGGGTACATAGCCATTCTTGGCCTTCTCATGCTTTCCTCATCTCTTTTCACGGTTTGTCGGCACTTCTGTGTAGTGTCAACAGTTTCAGTACTATAATTAAAATTTGGTTAAATGAATTCTTGTAAAAATGTAAAATTCTTTTAAATAAGGAACAAAAAGATTTCTGATGTGAGATATTTGATCCAACAAAAGCATATTGATTTAATGCGCTTTGAACTATATATGATTAAATGACATATGGTCCTAAAAGCAGTTTGGTAGATGATCGAACCTGTAATTTGCTGGATATGTGTGCTTTTGTCAGGAATTTCAGGTTCATGAATTTTAAAATCTTCTTAGGTGTTGCCCCTTCAAATTATACCAAACACGAAGCAAAGAGATAGAACATTAGTATATAAACCTTCAGATACTTAGAAAATGCAACTAGAGAATGAGAATTTTTTGCAGTTGAGTATAACTATATAAATTTCATTGGACATAAACGGATGTTTGTGTTTCGCTATTCTGATAGGAACCTGTGGATCTTGATTCTCTTGTGGTCTACGGAGCCATTTAAAAAAAAAAGTTTTTAGCAAAAAAAATAATATATATATATATATAAATTTCATTTATAACTTTACGTACAACAATTTTTTGCTATCTTTCTAAACTAAAAATGAATTAAAAATGTAAGGGTGTAAGTGAAAAATTGTGGACACTATTCACTATCTAAAATATAGTTTATCAATACCATAAAATTATTATTATTTTCATATGATAGTAGATATTTAAGTGAACACAACTAATAATGAAAACAAATCTAACACGTAAGCTAAAAACTTTTAGTACTTACTATGAACACTACCAATGTGTTCAATGGCTTCGTAAAAATGATTTTCAAGGGCTTCCGTCCATTTGATCTTAGACTTTTGAGTCGCCTGTGATGAAGAATCACAAGGATCGCTACTTAAAGTTGTCTTCTCGGTTTTCTTTGAACCATCTGTGTCGTCCTGCATTTTCTTTGAACCATCTGCATCGTCCTGAATTTTCTTTGAACCATCTGTATCGTTTTTACATGTATAATTAAATTACATGTAATGTATATATATATAACAAAACATATCTTGAATCAAAACGTATAAAGACTTCAGGAAGGAAAAACGAGATTGTTATAACTGTTTTTATCATATGCATCAGTGACTGATATGAAATTACCGTTAATTGTGTGGTCTATATTTTTGGATATGGTGTTGAGAATCGTTTGGTTTGATCGGTTTTCTTATGGAGCATAGTGCTCCAGACGATAAAGTCTCTTGTTCAATTTCATTGTTCATGTCTGCTGAAATCACTGTAGTAATCAATCAAACACACACAAAATTCAGAAAAAGCTTGTTTCAGTTGAGACTATGAGAAAAAGAAGTTAAGAACAAAAATCAACAACAATGGGTAAGAAAATATTGCATATCAATTAGTGTCATCAAATGTTATTTTCTTCTTCTTTTCACTACTGACCTATGTTTCTTGGATAATTAGTTTTTCTTTGCAAGATTTTCTGATTGCAGTGTTATGTTTTTATATGTATGTAATATTTAAAAGGATAATATCGGTTTACCTTAGCTGTCATTAAACGTTACATATGTACATATAAAGAAAAAAATTAATATATTTTCTCATTCAAGATAGTCCCTATATATTTTTCTAAAATTAGGACCTTTTAAATAGGAAATAAATATTTCTCATTCTAGATTAAGAATATATATTTTTCTGAGCAAAGATTTTAGAAAATAATTATCAAAACTAAAATACAGCTAATTTTGACCAATGCAATTTAATAATATATCTCAAAAATAGTCAAAAGTAAAAAATTTCTTCTGTTTCTTTGTCATCATTCATAACTTCCATTTCTACTAAGATATATATATATATTGTATATATATATATTAATATTTGTAAAGTAATATTTCGCAATCGAGCTTCCACATAAAAAGTAAACTGGTTAATACTGTTTTTGTTCTGAATTATTATATAATTTTTATATAATTTAATTAATAGTAATAAGTTTTTGTAAAAAATCTCTTTTTTGTAAAAAAAAAATAGGAATACGTAATGATCATGGTGTAATAATAGTATAGATGGCGTTTGGATATTACCCGATAACGATCATTACCTATTTTCATTAGAAGTTTATAGAATAGTAAGATAAATCTCTGTATATATAATTATTAAGTAACCCAAGAAATTATTATCTTTATCTTAATTCATTTTTATTTTCTGTTTTTCTTCTAAATAATTATAACTTTTTAGATTTTATTTACATTTTCTTGCTTTATTTTTATTTTAGTTGTATTTTCATTTTTTGGTTTAATGTGATTCAATTTTCATAGTTCATATGTAGTACTGGTCATATGTATTCATTGGTACTTAAGAAGACGAAGATGAAACAGAAAAAAAAAGCAAAAAATTAGAAAATAAAAAAATGATTAAGAGCATAAAGAATTAATTATCATGTTAGTCTTTAAATTCATGATGGTCGTACTAATAATATATATCGATAAAATGGAAACACCTAGTCATTATATTAATCACCTAAAAAGTTACAAGCAATATTAATCTCTTTGCCTTGTCATCGCTCAATGCTTCTTTTTTCATTATTATTTATTAGATGTATGCGTATATAACTAATTTTATATCAAAGTTTTTTGGGTGTTCAATTGATTGTTGAAAGACAGCAGTCTAGTACCAACAAGTTAGTCCGTACAAAGCAAAGCAGATCCTTAAAAAA
>NW_026616784.1:0-21862 GCF_000801105.2 Raphanus sativus | reverse complement strand
ATTTAAAATAAATATAAATCATTTATTTATAAATATTTAGCTTATAAATATTTATATCCGTGCATGACCACGGAAAAATCACTTAGTCATAAAATAAAATATGATGCAAACATCTCTAGAACTAAGTCTCTCATGAAGGGATTGCCACTCCAGTGCAAGCAGTTCCACTAATACAGTGATTGAGTGTCAATGATATGAAGAAGCATATTATATAACAAAACAGAAGAAAAAGAAATCTACCAAATCGGCACCAGGAACGTGAGATAAAACAAGCACGCATGAGATCAGACAGACCAAAAATGAAAAAAGATTTTTAAAGTCCAGTGCTTATATACCTGTGAACTTCATTATCTAGGGAAAATACAAACTAACAAGTTAACTAATAAAAGCTGAGGCGAAACCAATACACATTTAACACAAACGATGTCAGAATACATGTGCTATTGACTTCTTTGAGGGAAGAGATGACGATTTTCGATGGATTTCTTTTTCTGTTTGAGCAGTCGAAAAATGATTATATAAGTACATATATTCTAGAGTTTAGAAATTGCAGAAGGAAAAAAGATTTGAAGAGGATAAAGATTAAGGAGATTGAAATTTTTAGAAGGAAAGGTTGAGATTTTCTGGATATTGAGCACCAGATTTAAGTTTGAAAGAGAGAAAATGGGAAATGTTATAGCTTTATGGTTATTAGTTCGGATATGAGTACTCCTGATTGGACTATTAGTTGTAACCCTACCCGGTGCGAAACCCATTGTACAAACAATCAAAGCCATTCGAATATTCAGAGTTCAAAAAAATATTAGGCACTAAGCCGACAATGACTCAATGCATAATGCCTAAAACAATTAAGAAGATGTCTAAAACTATTTGTTAAACGATTTGGACTTTAATAAATTATAACAATATTCTAAAAATATATTATATTTTGAGGAGCTCCAGTTGTTCTTCCTCTGAGTCCAGCAAACGTAGTTCCATTCACCCGAGTTCCCTATCACTTCCTGCACCCATTTTGTTACATCATTTCATCTCTGAGAAGAAGAGATTGATTGGTTGATGATGTTGCAAAAGGGACTGTAAGTTAAAAATCACGTTTTTCATTATTGGACGGTGAAAAGAAAGTGGTTAAATGGAGACATGGTGAAAACAAAGTCAAAAAGAAAGGCTTGGTGATTTTGTCAACAACTACTTCTCACCAACCTGTCAAGCTCTTCCTATAAATACGTGATGCATCTTGTTATTGCTCTTCATCCCAAAACAAAAACAAAGAGAGAACAAGAGAAGAAAGAGTTCGTGGAGAAGAAAAGAAAATAATTTTTTTTTTCACAAAAATTCTTTAAGAAATTAATAGTAATTTCTTGAGTGTATTTGGGATCGGGTGTGAGTTGAGAGCTTGTAAAAATTTCCCAAATTGATAATAAAAGATCTGTAGCAGGTCCGGAGACGTAGGCAAAAGTTGGCCGAACTCCGTTAACAAATTGTGTGTGTGTTTTCCCGTTCCCATAAATTTCGGTTTCCCGCAAAATTTGACCGTATATTTCCTAACAACTGGTATCAGAGCCTGAGTTACGGTGATCGGTCAAATTTTTGCAGAATTACTATTCACGTGAACAGTAAATTCGTGAATAGTGAATTTTGTCGGTAACATCGGTTTGTCGACGGAGGTGTTTTAATACACGGTGGTTCCAGAAACGATGGGAGGCGAAGACGGTTCGACGCACAGTATCGGGAAGTTTGACGGTACAGATTATGCATTTTGGAGAATGCAAATCGAAGATTATCTTTACGGAAAGAAGCTTCATCAACCACTGAGCAAGAAGCCTGAGAAGATGGATCAGGATGAGTGGGAGCTCCTTGACAGACAAGTTCTGGGTGTTATAAGGTTAACACTGTCGAAAAACGTTGCTCACAACGTTGCGAAGGAGAAGACCACGGAAGGGCTCATGAAAGTTCTCTCGGATATGTATGAGAAACCTTCGGCGAATAATAAGGTGTTTCTCATGAAAAAACTCTTTCATTTGAAGATGGAAGAAGGTGGCATGGTTGCCGCACATGTGAATGAATTCAACACGATTGTCAACCAACTGTCTTCGGTTGAGATCGAGTTTGATGATGAAGTGCGAGCACTGATTTTGTTGGCATCTCTGCCAAATAGTTGGGAGCCAATGAGGGCAGCGGTTAGTAATTCTGTCGGTACTCAGAAGCTTAAGTTCAATGATGTGAGAGATCGTATCCTTGCTGAGGAAGTGCGTAGGATAGACTCTGGCGAGACATCATCAAGCTCTGCTTTTAATGTTGAAAACAGAGGTAGAGACCATGATAGAAGTAACCGGAGAAATGGCAGATCGAGGTCAAGGAATGGAAATGGTCAGTCCAAATTCAGACAGCCTGCACAGTGCTGGAATTGTGGAAAGACGGGCCACATTAAAAAGAATTGCCGGGCACCACCGAAGAAAGAAGACAACAAGGGAGGCGTAGCCAATGCAGTGACACGTGAAATTGCTGATGCATTGGTAGTGTCTGTTGATTCCCCGATAAAAGGTGAAGCTCGTGATGCAGCTACAAGTACCACCAAAGCGTCAATCTCCTATGTTGATAGCCCAGTCGATTCATGGGTTCTTGACTCTGGAGCATCATTCCATACCACGCCGCACCACAACATTATGGAGAATTATGTTGCGGGAAATTACGGAAAGGTATATCTTGCTGATGGATTACCTTTGGACATAGTTGGTATTGGAGATATCAACCTAAAGATGTCAGACGGACGTGTATGGAAGATTACGAAGGTTAGACATGTGCCAAAGTTGATGCGAAATCTGATCTCAGTAGGTCAACTTGATGATACGGGGCACAATGTCAACTTTGGTGGTGGAGCCTGGAGGGTCAAGAAAGGTTCCATGGTGGTGGCTAGAGGTCATAAAAGAGGCACTCTTTATATGACGACGAGTTATCAAGACACTCTTGCTGTTGTCGAGAATGCCAAACAAACCAAGTTGTGGCATTGTAGGTTGGGGCACATGAGTGAGAAAGGGATGAAACTCATGGTGGAAAATGGCACTCTTCCGGATCTGAAGACGGTGGATCATCAGATGTGTGAAAGTTGTATCCTTGGAAAGCAGAAACGGGTTAGTTTCTCTAAAGGAGGAAGAAAGCCAAAATCTGAGAAGTTAGAGCTGGTGCACACTGACGTGTGGGGACCCGCTCCTGTTGCATCGCTGGGAGGTTCGTACTACTATGTGACCTTTATTGACGACTCCACAAGGAAGGTGTGGGTTTACTTCATGAAGAACAAGCATGAAGTGTTTTCGGTTTTCAAAAGATGGAAAGCCATGGTTGAGACTGAGACGAATCTCAAGTTGAAGTGCCTAAGGTCTGATAATGGTGGTGAATATATCAGCGAGGAGTTCAAGACATTGCGCTGATAGTGGAATCAAGATGGAGAAGACTATTCCTGGAACGCCCCAACAAAATGGAATAGCGGAAAGGATGAACCGAACCTTGAATGAGCGTGCAAGGAGCATGAGATTGCATTGTGGATTGCCTAAGATGTTTTGGGCAGATGCGATTAGTACCGCAAGCTTCTTAATTAACAGAGGACCGTCTGTACCGTTGGGATTTAAGATCCCTGAAGAAGTTTGGAGCGGAAAGAAAGTAAACCTTTCTTACCTAAAGGTGTTTGGATGCTTAGCTTATGTTCACGTTGACGATGCTGCAAGAAGTAAACTTGACTCCAAGTCTAAGAAGTGTTACTTCATCGGTTATGGTAACGAGGAGTTTGGTTACCGGTTTTGGATGATGAAAATCGAAGATCATCCGCAGCAAGAATGTTGTGTTCAACGAAGAAGTGTTGTACAAGGATAAGCTAAGAGAATGCTCGGAGAGAAAAGAGCCTGGAGTTGTTGACTTAGATGATATCCTGACACCGGAGTTGCAACAGGATACCGCAACAACAGAAGAAGAAATCTCTCAAGAAGAGAGTGGTGAGGCTGAAGAGAGTGATGATTCTGAAGTGGTCCCATATACACCAGTCACGGAGTTACGACGGTCAAGTAGAATCATCAGAAAGCCTGTAAGATTTTCTCCATCGCTCAACTACATTCTGCTCACAGACCGAGGCGAGCCTGAATGTTATGAAGAGGCTATGCAAGTTGATGAGTCGATCAAGTGGGAGCTTGCAATGAACGACGAGATGGACTCGTTGTTATCCAATCACACATGGGAGTTAGCAGATTTGCCTAAGAATAAAAAGGCATTGCATAACAAGTGGGTCTACCGAATAAAAGAAGAACCTGATGGAAGTAAACGCTATAAAGCGAGGCTTGTTGTGAAGGGATTCCAACAAAAAGAAGGCATTGACTACACTGAAATCTTTTCTCCTGTAGTCAAGCTGGTGACCATTAGAACGGTTCTTGGACTGGTAGCACAAGAAGATTTGCATCTTCAGCAGATGGATGTAAAGACGGCATTTCTTCACGGTGATTTGGATGAAGAAATTTATATGAAGCAACCCGAAGGCTTTGAGGTCAAAGGAAAAGAAAGCCTTGTTTGCAAGCTTAAAAGGAGTTTGTATGGCTTGAAACAAGCTCCAAGACAGTGGTATAAAAGGTTTGACAGCTTTATTAAAGGTGTCGGTTTCTTGAGGTGTGAAGCTGACCACTGTTGTTACTTCAAGAAGTTTGAAGAATCCTACTTGATATTGCTCCTATACGTGGATGACATGCTGATAGTTGGAGCAGACTTGCATGAGATTAATAGCTTGAAGGCGAAACTCTCAGAAGAGTTTGCGATGAAAGACCTTGGAGAAGCAAGACAGATTCTAGGGATGAGAATCAGTAGAAGCAAGGAAGGTCTTAAGCTATCACAAGAGGAGTATGTGAAGAAAGTCCTCAAGAGGTTTAACATGGATGACGCAAAGCCAGTCAATACTCCACTGGCAAGTCATTTTCGGTTATCCAGAGAACAGTCTCCAAAGACGGAAGACGAGATGGCACATATGGATAAGGTTCCATATGCTTCTGCTATAGGCAGCCTGATGTACGCGATGATTTGTACAAGACCAGACATCGCACATGCAGTGGGAGTCGTCAGCAGATTTATGAGCAATCCAGGAAAGGAACATTGGGAAGCCGTTAAGTGGATTTTCAGATATCTGAAAGGAAATCCAAGTTTATCGCTATGTTTCACGAAGTCTGCGGCGGGATTGCAGGGATATGTTGATGCTGACAACGGAGGTGACGTTGACAGCACGAAGAGCACAACCGGATATGTCTACACTTTTGGCGGTACTGCAATTTGTTGGGTTTCAAAGTTGCAGAGAATCGTAGCTCTATCAAGCTGTGAAGCTGAGTATGTTGCGGTAACAGAGGCAACAAAAGAGATGATGTGGCTACAATCATTTCTAGAAGAGCTAGGACATGGTCAAGAAAAAGGTGTGTTGTACTGTGATAGTAAAAGTGCAATCGATTTGGCAAAGAATCCGGTTTACCACGCTCGGACGAAGCACATACATCGTCGATATCATTTCATCAGATCAGCGTTAGAAGATGAAATATTGGTGCTTGAGAAGATCCCAGGAAGTAAGAATCCGGCAGACATGCTGACGAAGACTGTGCCGTATGATAAGCTGAGGTTGTGTGCAACCTCAGTTGGCTTGTTGGAGTAACAAGCTGGGAAGACCTGCTACATTGATCAAGGTGTGAAGACAGATTGAAATCAGTCTTCAAGTGGGAGATTGTAAGTTAAAAATCACGTTTTCATTATTGGACGGTGAAAAGAAAGTGGTTAAATGGAGACATGGTGAAAACAAAGTCAAAAAGAAAGGCTTGGTGATTTTGTCAACAACTACTTCTCACCAACCTGTCAAGCTCTTCCTATAAATACGTGATGCATCTTGTTATTGCTCTTCATCCCAAAACAAAAACAAAGAGAGAACAAGAGAAGAAAAGAGTTCGTGGAGAAGAAAAGAAAATAATTTTTTTTTTTTCACAAAAAAAATTCTTTAAGAAATTAATAGTAATTTCTTGAGTGTATTTGGGATCGGGTGTGAGTTGAGAGCTTGTAAAAATTTCCCAAATTGAAAATAAAAGATCTGTAGCAGGTCCGGAGACGTAGGCAAAAGTTGGCCGAACTCCGTTAACAAATTGTGTGTGTGTTTTCCCGTTCCCATAAATTTCGGTTTCCCGCAAAATTTGACCGTATATTTCCTAACAGGGACTTGCCTGGATAAAGATGGGATCGTTTGAAACAACAGCTGCAGTAAGATGAGCGTGCATCCTCTCCAAAGCATCCAACACAAGAGGAAGCTGATCCTTTTTTATACTCTGTGACAATCTGAAAGGGTCCAAAGATCTCTCTGGTGACGAGTTCATAGTTTTTACCGTCTTTCAAGATCTCTTCAATGGGAACATAAACTGCCGTAGGCTCCAAGGCTCCGTAGACACAAGGAATCGAAAGGTTCTTCAACGGTTTCCACACCAAAGAGTAGCTTTGAGCCTTGAATCTGAAGCAGATTCTCCATGTGCTCCAACATTATTGCCTCAGTTGTAAACTAACAAACCAAGAAGGATCAAACCAAACCAACCTCGTGCATGAAAAGCATAGACTGAGCAGAACACTTCTGTCCACTGCAAGCGTAAGCATCTTGATCACAAACCCACGCAACGTAATCAACCTCCTGAACATCTGGTCCCAAGACTTTCCAGTCAAATGCAGCGTCTTCCAACCTGATCCGACCCTTGAGATCAAGCGCCAGCTTCTCAGCTACTCTGGAGCTGCCAGTAAAGAGTGTCATCCTCGGATTCGCCTTGCATAACAAGTTACAAAAAATAAGTAAAACATGTGTAGAGAGAGAGAGAGAGAGTTCTTTGAAAGGGTGTGGAGACCATGTTTGGGACAGTGTGACAAGCTCTCAACAAATGGCTGCAACATAGAACAGAAGAGTGACAAAGACAGAATTGTGACTTGGATACCACGTTGCAGTAATATAACTCAAGACTCGCCACCTGAACTCCTGATTCATCCACTTCAGAGACTTTAATGAAAGGTTCTCCATTGAGAGGATCAAGAAGCGTGTTATAGTTTGAAGTTCCTATCCACTTTCCCTGCACTATATGGATATTAAAAAGGAAAGTATATCTCACAACATTCCACAACAGCACTTCAACGACCAATCAAAACACTAAGAAGTAAGTAAGTGAGGACACGCATACCAAAGTTCTGTACTTGAGCGGGGTGAGCACCAGATATCTCCTCGGCATCAACGGAAGCAAAAGGTAATGAATGATTCAATCTGCAATAGTCATGTTTTAATAACGATCTTTGATCAAATAATAGTATGTTCATTATACATGGGACACTGTCACAACGAAATTCAAATGTTTATAACACCAACTTGATAAACTTTATGTCTTTTTATATAATTTTAACTAAATCTTTTAAAAAAAAAACACAAACTTGGCGCGAGATGAAAGCTGGAAGAGGTGAAAGAAGCAAGGAAGGTCGATGATTTGGTGTCACAGAGAGACTTAGCTCTCAGTGCTCTGCTCCTCGCCAAAGCTCTGTACATTACGTCAAAGATCCACAAGAGACGGAGAACGAGATGAATTATTCAGACGTTTCTTTGAAGGGATTCAAGAAGATTGGTAAAATAAACTGAGAGTGATGTGTTTTGTGAAATTTCGAAAAAATGATTTTTTAGATATTTACAGATTATTTCTTTCTGTTATACCCCTTATACCCCTTATTTTTTTTATTTATTTACTGTTTGAACCCATAGTTTCAGTTTGGTAGTTATATAACCCTCATGACTCATCATGAGAAAGAAGCATTCTTTGGATTAGTACCATCCACTAATCTTAATCAGTAAGTATTAGTAGTTGACCAATTTGTTTTGGTCTTTACACAAAACCATTAATTAAATATGGAAGAAAATAATTTTAAATAGAATATCCTTTTTGTCTTATCTCATTTCTTCTATGGTGAAGCAAAAGAAAGAAAAATATCTTCCATTTGAACAAAAAAAAAAAAAAAATATCTTCTTTGATTCTCTCTCTCTTAAAAATCTCTATTATTATTCTTTTGCTATATCCAAGTCATTTTTTTCATCGTCTCTTTTGCTGGATTGTTCTTCATCAAGCTTTGAATTTCAGGTTGGTCTAGCTTTCTTCGTTTGAATCCGAACCTGAGTCTTTCTTGTTTCTTTGCATATTTAAGTTCTTTTTTTTCAAAATGAGATTGGAACTACTTCAGGTAGATGATATAAACTTAGATCTTGTGTCTCTCTGCTTTTACTTCTTTGAATTCAAGAAAAAGTCCAAAACTTTTTTTTTGGAATGAAAAAGTCCAAAACTTTATCAGACAAATGATATATAAAAACCAATTCATGCGAAATGCAATTTACTATTATCACCACAAGTGAGAAGAATCATAAAGATTTAAACTTGAAATCTTTGGTTTGTTTTTTCTCAATGCAGTCTTGTTTGTTTTTCAAGCAAATGGCAACTCCAGCTAGGAAGAGACTCATGTGGGACTTCAAGAGACTACAGAAAGATCCTCCCTTGGGGATCAGTGGAGCTCCTCAAGATAACAACATCATGCATTGGAACGCTCTCATCTTTGGGTAATACACAAATCTCTAACCTTTTTTTTTATTTGTCTTTACTCGAACTATAAACAAATGTCTTTTTTTTTTTGCAGACCTGATGACAGTCCATGGGATGGAGGTAAAACTCTATCTTACTTATGAGTTTATAACTGTTAGCTAAGCTCATGTTGTTGATCTTTTTTAGGTACCTTCAAGTTGACTCTTCAGTTCAGCGAGGATTACCCAAACAAACCACCAGTAGTTCGCTTTGTTTCAAGGATGTTTCATCCAAACAGTAAGCACTAAATAATAATAGCTAATGACCAAAACATGAGTGTTCTTGATTTTGATGTTTGAGCTTTGTTGCAGTTTATGCTGATGGAAGCATTTGCTTGGATATATTACAAAACCAGTGGAGTCCCATATATGATGTCTCAGCAATACTCACATCTATTCAGGTTTTTTTTCTGGACTAATGAATCCTCCTCTCCATTACATTGTAAGCTTATGCAGTAAACTAACTAACATCTTGGTTTTGTTTTTGGTTTATTTACAGTCTCTGCTTTGTGATCCAAATCCTAACTCGCCAGCGAACTCTGAAGCTGCGAGGCTGTTCAGTGAGAACAAACGAGAGTACAACAGGAAAGTTATGGAGATTGTGGAGCAGAGCTATGCATAATAATATGATGTAACTATGTATTTATTGACTGTTGAGTAATATTTTATCTTATTAGTTGAAACTACAATCACCATTAGAACTCAATCTTCTGATTCTTGAACAACCTTCTGTATCATCATCCCTCTTGATTCGCATTGGTTACATCCAAAGAACCTGTAGTTTTGCCCTTGTGAGATAGTTTCAGTGGGCTTTAAAATGTGACGACCATTAGTGTTTCTCAATGTTGGGCTTTGTTTGGGCTCTCGGTCCAATAGTCTAAAAACACTGATCATCTTACAATGTTTAATAGATGAGAAAAAATATAAAAACAGAGAAGACAAGCCATTCTCCTAGTGGATGTCATGTTCTTTTTTTCCTTTATCTGCTCGCTTCTGTCACCTGACCCCGACTTTATCTCACTAGAAACAATATAGTTATTTATTCACCTAGAAAAGAAGAGATTAAATATAAATATGTATATACTATGAAAGCTTTATTTGGAAAGAACACTGTTTTATCGTTTTCTGAGCATGTAACACGCCTGAATTTGTCGGTCATCGGTAATTATCATTACAGTGTGCAGTTAAAAGGATATACTATTATAATGTGCGTTTAGTCGGCTTGTTGAATAAATAGCATAACTATTTGTTTTTTATACATTATGATAGTATTAGATGATATTTGTGAAAATTAAGATTATTTCCGACCTACTTTTTACTTAAAAAAAATAGAAAATCTATTAGATAGATAGTTTGTATTTAATTTATACTTTTATAAAAGAAGTTTTCTATTTAAAACATATACAATTATGTTTCATTTTCAATTTTATAAAATAAAATTCTTTCATAATTTATTTTCAGAATATATAAATTTTATAAAAAAAGTCATACATTGCAGTAAAACACATCTATAATAAAAATTCTCATTAAAAGTTATAAAATCAGGTTAGAAAATACTCTAACAAGGACTTGAATCAACGCATACTTATGCCACATTACACCCTCAAAAATCTATTCCACGTTGGCAAAATACAAATACATTGTTCAAAGTTCTAGTATTAGCAACGATTATGGTTCATACTTCATAGTGTGATAATCAGGTGTCCATTAATGATGATCAACTTTACAATATTAATATCAAAAAAGTAACCCAAAGAAAAAGTCAGTGGTCACCATCAGCGTTACCAATTCCGTTTTGTTTAGGGAAAAGAAAGTTGGTACCGTTTCGGTTTAATTAAACTCAAATCAACCGGTTTAATTCAACTAAACCATTTAGACTCAATCAAAGACTGAACATTTCAAGCTCTTACTTCAGAACCGCTTAGTCTCCTTCCTCCTCCTCTCTGTTTTTTTTTTAATCTCAAAAAGCCTCTCTTCTCCTCCCCCCCCCGATGGGTGGAAACAACAGGCAGAGATGGTTCTCCTTCCACCAACGCTCGGCTTCCGCCACCGCCACAACCGTCCCGCAACACAAACACGACGAGACTCCCCCTGAGTTCCTCTGCCCCATCACCGGTTTCCTCATGTCGGATCCCGTCGTCGTCCCCTCCGGCCAAACCTTCGAGCGTCTCTCCGTCCAAATCTGCCGCAACTTATCCTTCGTCCCGGATCTCCTCGACGGTACCCGACCCGACTTCTCCGCCGTCATCCCCAACCTCGCCATGAAATCCACCATCTTCAGCTGGTGCGACCGCAAAAAAATCGACCGCCCTCGTCCCCCCGACGCTGCCTACGTCGAAAACGTGGTCCGCGCCCGGATGGATAAAGACCCGGATCCGAACCCGAACCCGAACCCGGATCCGGGTCGTGAGTCTCCGGTTAATAAGGATGAGATTCTTCTCCCACCTGTCGCTGAGAACTCTCCTTCGGATTACGATACCGTGATGGAACTAATTCGAGTTCGATCTAAGAAACCAATAACGTCCTCCCCGACAACAACATCATCAGTTGAATCTGTTACGATCCGACAAAGCCCGTATTTTCCGACAAGAGCCGTTACAATGTTTTCTTCCTCCTCAACTACTTCTTCCTCTTCAGAAATTTACGCTGGATCTTTCTCTTTCTCCGATCACTCCTCGTCGTCGTCGCCGGCGATGTCGCCGGAGGAGGAAGAGATCTACAGCAAGCTCCGAGCCGCCGACATTTTCGACCACGAGCAAGGCCTGATCCTCCTCAGGAAGATGACGAGATCCAGCGAGGATCTCCGCGTCTCTCTCTGCACCGACAGGATCCTCTCTTTCCTCCGTCAGCTCCTCGTCTCCCGGTACAACCTCGTCCAGACCAACGCCGCGGCGTCTCTGGTCAACCTCTCGCTCGAGAAGCGGAACAAGGTGAGGATCGTGAGGTCAGGGTTCGTGCCTCTGTTGATCGACGTGTTGAAATCCGGAACCGCGGAGGCGCAGGAGCATGTTGCTGGAGCTTTGTTTAGTTTAGCGCTGGAGGATGAGAACAAGATGGTGATTGGCGTGCTAGGAGCTGTGGAGCCGCTTCTCCACGCGCTTCGGTCTTCGGAGAGTGAGAGAGCGAAGGGAGACGCGGCGCTTGCGTTGTATCATTTGTCGTTGATTCCGAGTAATAGGACGAGGCTGGTTAGAGCGGGGGCGGTGGCGACTCTGCTGTCGATGGTTAGGTCAGGGGAGTCTACGAGCCGGATTTTATTAGTTCTGTGCAACATCGCGGCTTGTCCTGACGGGAAAAGCGCGATGTTGGAAGGAAACGCGGTGGGGATTCTTGTGGGGAAGCTTAGGGAAGGAGGAGGGGGAGAGGATGAGGCGGCGCGTGAGAATTGCGTGGCGGTTTTGTTGACGCTTTGTCAGGGGAATTTGAGGTTTAGGGGGTTGGCGAGTGAGGCGGGGGCTGAGGAGGTGTTGAAGGAGGTGGAGGAGAATGGGAATGGGCGTGTGAAGGAGAAGGCGGGGAAGATTCTGCAGGCGATGAGAGGAGGAGGAGAAAGTGAGTACGGGGAGAACGCGGAGGCGCGTGAGTGGAACCGTATGATTGAAGCTACTGGTCTGAGTCGGACTCAGTTTGCTTGTACTTCTCAGTTCTAGGTGTTTTTTTTCTTCTTTTTGATTTTCTTTTTACCATTTTTGGTAAAATGTTGTTATATTTTCTTTTTTTTTTGTTCGATAAAATGGGTGTATATTATTATTAATCCGAGTGAATTGTAATATGTGATTATTGTGTTTGTAATATCAAATGACAAAAATGAAATGTCCATTTGTTTGTAAAGAGACGTCTAATGATTTTTTCTTTCTTTTTGCATTGTTTTTAATCATCTCCTATCCTCTCTTTACTTTTCTTTTTGTTTGGTTAGTGCTATGCTATCTTATTATTTCTTTTTTATTTCTCCTATTAGAATTGACACATTTCTCGTAAATTGATTTTGTAAAGTTGTGGACGAGAGAGCACACATTCAACCTTAGAGACAAGCAACGTGCGTGTGATGTGAAAATAATGCGATAGAAGTTTTATGTATTAAATCTCAAGTGGGATTTTTAGCTTTTGGTCAAAGGTCAGACAGTTCGTGCGAAGATGTCAGATGGCAGCAAACTCTGAATCATTCTACAAACATTCTGTGTATGGTACAATGAGGATCCAGTAAATAAATTTTAATTACCAATCCTGGTTTATTGTCAAATTATATATAGAAAAAGGGAAGGCCAAAGTATTGAACAAAATTATAGTTTAATTTAATGTTGAATAGAAATATCATTGAAGACTGAAAAACATTTCACATCTGTTAGTTGGCACAAGATACTTATTAGATCAAACATTAGCTTTATGTTTCTTGTTTGTTTCACTTGGAAATACACGATCGTAGGACAAGACTTTATGGCTGGGGCTTAAATTAATGTTATACATAAGCTAATTGATTCATTTAGTGTGACAATAAGAACACGGATGAATTATGGAAACTTGTTGACACATGATGCACATATGGATCATTGCAGTTTTTAGCATGCTTAATGATTTCTTGGTCCAGTCCTAATAACTATTTCTAATATAATTGTAATCCAAAATTCGATTAAATGGTGACCGATAATTCTATAGGGATAAAATCCAAATCAATTTACTAACATTTATTAATTGAAAGTGCATAAACACACGTCATAGATAAATACTAAAAGTTGGAGATCCTTTATAGGAACGAAGTTGTCACATTTATTTTACTTAAGAAATCATATACAGTAGTTGCTGCTATTTACATTTAGTCAAATTATACAGAAAACGATTGTTTTATTAATGGTGATAGTAAATTGACTTATATTCTTGTCAAATTTCACTTAAAGGTCGTTTACTTTGCAACTCCATGTCGTTTAAACAGTTTACACTTATTATATTATTGCGACTATGAATCAATTCAAGGTATAGATGAAGCATGCAAGGTACATGTGCAAACGAGACGGATTTAGTATTGTTTGCAATTTCCATGGCTGTCATCTTCCCATTCAAACCGCATTTGTGATCATCTCTCTGGTATGGAGGAACGGAACCACATTCTAGATTTCTAGTTTTGGTTTGCTCTTCAAACTAGAGTATACAGATGCTAGAAGAAAGATAACCACATCAACTATGTATTACTTTTCATAGATATTTTAACTACTGAATTTGAGTTGATTAAGAACCACAGACAGTATAAGCTCAGAGATCTTCTTACTGGTAAAAGAAGTAGAGAATGACTAGTTACTGGACATGTCAAGCTTCCTGATCTGTTCCTTGATTTGCTCGGGAGGATCCTTCTTCAAAATCCCCCACGTCTCTCACCTTTCTTGTTCTGATTAAAGAAGCAACCCTTAACCTTTGTATGAATGTATCCACTTGAACTAGTGTTTAAATTCCCCCATAACATACAATGAAGAATCAAGAAAAGAGTAGTATATGAATCTAATAAAGAAAAAAAAAATCAAAAGGGAACCTGAATCAAATTTGAATATGATAACTCACACGTTTGATTTCTCTCTCGATCTAACTATCTATCGATCTAACTATGGGCTTTTAACTGTAAAATGGCTCATTATTGATTTAGATTTGCGTTATTGATAAACATGCTAACAACAAAATAATCCCTAAATGTGGTTGGGCCTTCTTTGTTGGCCTTAAAGGTGATTACAAACCTGAAATCCATCATTTGACCCCCAAAATAAGTTATGCTGAAAGTTTTTGATAGTAAAACAGGCTACTAGTGGGCTTTTATCGATACAAAGCCCATTATGATTTTAAATTGTCGTCATTGATAAACAGGCTAACAACAAAAAGAATAAAGAGAGAAAGACTCCTAAATATGGTTGGGCCTTCTTTTGTTGCCTTTCAATGTGATTATAAACCTGAAGTCCATTATTTGACCCAAAATAAGTAATGACGAGAGTTTATGTTTCTTAAAAATTTAAACAAAGTACCATATATTAGAGAATTTTGTAAACAAGAAATATTGTGCAAAATATTTATATGAATTATTAATCCACTAAAGTTGAAAAAAAAACAAATTATAAAAAGTGGAAACAAAAGAGGAAGGAAAGAAAGGAGGAGTAAAGAGAGAAGAAATCATCAGTGTGGAAAATACTACTACCTCTTTACGGACAGGTACCGTACGGAATTCAATTGGTGGTACCTTTTTACAAAAATAAGATAAGATAAAAAGACCTTTTTATTAATTGAAAAGAATAAAACACACAACAAAGGTCGCTTCACGTGGGTTGTGTTTTTTGTTTTCTGGCTTGTGTGTGGTAAACTGTGAACTGTTTCTTTCCCTTGACACGTGTCGCTTTACGATGCTGACATCATATGGCTACCATTTTTTATGCACATGGGACATAGCTGTTTCTCGGCCCATTCGCATTTATTCACCCATCTAGTATTATTATTTATTGTAATGATTTTTTTTACCAATGGTCATTTTCAAGGCCTGCAGTTTACAAAGAAGCTTTACTCTTAAAAGGTTGTAACTCTTTTAAATGGCAACTAATTCTCACCAAATATGGACTTTGATTTAACGTTTTATCTTTTACATTGTCTTTTTGTAATGATCTTCTTAAGTGTGTTAGTTGGGAGAAAACTACTTCGATTAAATGTATTTGTATATGAATTCGAATCACAAGAAACATGCTTTGGTTTCGTGTACGTTACTTGTTTTTTGACCTATTTGCATGAAAGTTGGAGGCTTAAACAAATGAAACATCTAGCATAATAATGGTGTTTTGTTCTATGATAAAAAATAATAATGGAGTTTTGGTTTTACTGTGTTCTTTTTTTGTCTAAATGTTAATTTTCACTGGATCTTTTTGTATTCAAGTACATAAATATAAAGAAAGCATTATTTAATTTCTATGAATCTGCCAAACATACTAGTAGCCAATATTTGCAGAGGCATGACGTTTAAAATATTTTTAAAACTGATTTTTTATTCTTAAAAAAATCGTACTTGTAACCAATAATCTAGCAGCTACACACCATAGCACTTAATAATTACAGCTATATAGTTTTAGCTGTGAAGACCGCAATTACAGCTATTCCAAATGATAAATCATATTTACTGCATTTCAAATAAAACCATTTCCTGCATAGAAAATAAATAAGTTTGTGAGACTTAATCATAATTATCGAGAAGGACTTAATAGTTAATTAGTTTATTACCCATTGTGGTTAAAAAAGATTTTGACGTAAAGGAGAAAAACTGTTGAAAATGGCAAGGTTTTAAATTAATTAATTAGGGAAAAAAAAAGAAAGGATATTACAGTGGGGGCAGAGTGTGTGTGTGTGTTAGCTTCCCATATTGCCACTAACCTTTAGCGGTTTCCTCATCTTCTTCTACTCTTCTTTCATTTCTTGTTTCTCTCAAACCCCAAGAAAAACAAACAATTAAGTTTCAAAAAAAAAAAAAAAAAGAAAAACAAACAATTACAGGTCTCTCTCTCTACACTTCCAACCCTTTTTTTTCTTGGTACTGAAGTTTTCTTGGTAGTGTTTGCTTCTTCTAAATAATTTTTCTGTTTTCTTTTCTTGAAGCAAGGAGAGGAATATGGGAGACAAGGAAGAGGTCCTTGAGGCTGTTCTGAAAGAAACTGTGGATCTGGTAACAGATCTACTCTTTGTTCTGTTTCTTTAATGTTTAAATTTTCTCTGGAGAGAAAGAGTCTTAAAGGTTTATTTTTTATTTTTCGGCTTTGAAGGAAAATGTGCCTATTGAAGAAGTTTTTGAGAGTCTGAGATGTAGCAGAGAAGGTCTCACTACAGCAGCTGCTGATGAGAGGCTTGCCCTCTTTGGTCACAACAAGCTAGAAGAGAAAAAGGTTAAGCTTTAATTATGTGTCTTTGTGAATTTGAGAAAAAAAGGGTGTAACTTTGGATTCTATGTGTTCTGTTCTTGAATATTCCATGACTTAAAAACTACAAAAGATTTTATTTTTCTATGTCTTCAAGGAGTAAAGTTTTATTTTTTCTTTTGCAGGAAAGCAAATTCTTCAAATTTCTAGGGTTCATGTGGAACCCTCTTTCATGGGTGATGGAAGCTGCTGCCATCATGGCCATTGCTCTTGCTAATGGAGGAGTGAGCAATTTCTTTAGACCCTCTTTTACATGTTTTCACCTTTTTAAAGTTGTAACTCTTTTATTAAAGTTATCTTATTTTTCTTCAGGGGAAGCCTCCTGATTGGCAAGACTTTGTTGGTATCATAACTCTGCTTGTGATAAACTCCACCATCAGTTTCATTGAGGAGAACAACGCTGGGAATGCTGCTGCTGCTCTCATGGCACGTCTTGCTCCCAAAGCAAAGGTTGGTTTGATCTTCTTGTGCTACTACTTGTTTTCAACCACAGTGTCTTTAAGCATGTCTTGTCACAACCTTTGTGAAGGTACTGAGAGATGGAAGGTGGGGTGAGCAGGATGCTGCAATCCTTGTTCCTGGAGACATTATCAGCATCAAGCTTGGGGACATTGTACCTGCTGATGCTCGCCTTCTCGAGGGTGACCCTCTTAAGATTGATCAGGTTTGAACTTGATGATACACTTCATCTTATGGTGCACAAACATTCAGTTACTAAAAGCTTTTGTTGTTTTTGTAGTCTTCTCTTACTGGTGAATCTCTCCCAGTAACCAAAGGTCCAGGGGATGGTGTGTACTCAGGCTCCACTTGCAAACAAGGAGAGCTTGAAGCAGTTGTGATTGCAACTGGAGTCCACACCTTCTTTGGCAAAGCTGCTCATCTTGTTGATACAACCAACCAAGTTGGCCATTTTCAACAGGCAAGTATTATTATTATTATTATATTTATAGTGTATGGTTTGGTTCAGAGTATACTAATAATATACTTTTTGTTTTCTCTTGTTCAGGTCTTAACTGCCATTGGGAACTTCTGCATCTGCTCTATAGCAGTGGGGATGTTAATTGAGATTGTTGTAATGTATCCAATTCAACACCGAGCATATCGCCCTGGGATTGATAACCTTCTTGTCCTTCTCATTGGTGGTATCCCGATTGCCATGCCTACGGTTCTGTCTGTGACCATGGCTATTGGCTCTCATAGACTATCTCAGCAGGGAGCTATAACCAAGAGGATGACAGCTATTGAGGAAATGGCTGGCATGGATGTGCTTTGCAGTGACAAGACCGGAACATTAACATTAAATAGACTCACTGTGGACAAGAATCTCATAGAGGTATTGTGTAGGCTTGTTCAGATTAACATGACATTTTGTCTGAATGAGCTTTTGTATATATAGGTTTTCACAAAGGGAGTGGATGCGGATACTGTTGTCCTAATGGCAGCTCAAGCCTCCAGACTTGAAAACCAAGATGCCATAGATGCTGCTATTGTTGGGATGCTTGCTGACCCTAGAGAGGCAAGAGCTGGTGTTAGAGAGGTTCACTTTCTTCCGTTCAACCCCACTGATAAGAGGACTGCTCTGACGTATATTGACAGTGATGGTAAAATGCATAGGGTCAGCAAAGGTGCACCTGAGCAAGTAAGCTTAACGGTTATACCTTTTTTATTGCCTTCTTTCTTAAACAGTAAGCTCACTATGTTGCTGCCAATGATGTTTTCAGATCCTAAGTCTAGCGCACAATAAGTCAGAGATTGAGAGAAGAGTTCATGCTGTTATAGACAAGTTTGCTGAAAGGGGTTTGAGATCTCTTGCCGTGGCATACCAGGAAGTTCCTGAAGGGAGCAAGGAAAGTGCTGGAGGCCCTTGGCAATTTGTGGGTCTCATGCCTCTCTTTGACCCACCTAGGCATGACAGTGCTGAGACTATTAGAAGGGCTTTAAATCTTGGAGTGAATGTCAAAATGATCACAGGTGAATACTTAGTTTCTACTCATAAATCTTGTCATTGCTAAAGCCTTGTGAGACTCTGCAGGTGATCAGTTAGCTATAGGAAAGGAGACAGGACGGCGTTTAGGGATGGGGACAAACATGTACCCTTCATCTGCTTTGCTTGGACAGAACAAGGATGAGTCTATAGGTGCTTTACCTGTAGATGATCTCATAGAAAAAGCTGATGGCTTCGCTGGCGTCTTCCCTGGTAAAAACTTTGTTTGCTTTTGTCCACAGCATAGTTCAACTCACAATTTGAACCAATAATTTTCACTGAAACTGCAGAGCATAAGTATGAGATAGTGAAGAGATTGCAAGCAAGGAAGCATATATGTGGAATGACTGGTGATGGAGTAAACGATGCACCTGCTCTTAAAAAGCTGATATTGGCATTGCGGTTGCTGATGCAACTGATGCAGCTCGTAGTGCTTCGGACATTGTTTTGACTGAACCTGGTCTCAGTGTTATCATCAGCGCTGTCTTGACCAGCCGTGCTATCTTCCAGAGAATGAAAAACTATACCGTGAGTATTGATTGCCTTCTTCTCATTGGTTCCTTTGTTTGGTAAACCTATTAACTTGTGCTAGCTTCTTCTGGACAGATCTATGCTGTTTCCATCACAATCCGTATTGTTGTAAGTTACCATTTGTTTTTACTTTCTTTCTCATTACAACTTGATAATCATCATATATATGCTGCTTACTGGTTTCAGCTTGGCTTCATGCTGCTTGCTCTCATATGGAAGTTTGACTTCCCACCTTTCATGGTTCTTATCATAGCAATCCTTAACGATGGTTTGTTCATAACTTCTTTACATTCTTCAATCTAACTATCTCTAGGACTGTTGAAACTGTACCAAGACTTGCTGTATTGATGGCACTGACTCTTGTAGGAACTATAATGACAATATCAAAGGATAGGGTGAAACCTTCTCCTCTTCCAGATAGCTGGAAACTGTCTGAAATTTTTGCAACTGGCGTTGTGTTTGGGAGCTACATGGCAATGATGACAGTTATATTCTTCTGGGCTGCATATAAAACCGACTTCTTCCCTGTACAAAACCCTCTCTCTCTTTCTCTTCAGTAAACACAAACCTTCTCTTCAGTAACATCTCAAACTCTTTTGTTTCAGCGAACTTTCGGAGTGTCTACCCTTGAGAAAACAGCACATGATGATTTCAGGAAGCTTGCCTCAGCAATATACCTACAAGTCAGCATTATAAGTCAGGCGCTTATCTTTGTGACCAGGTCAAGGAGCTGGTCTTATGTGGAACGTCCTGGGTTGCTGCTTGTGATAGCCTTTATCCTTGCACAATTGGTCAGTGTTGTGTCAGAGTTTATAAAACTGATGTTCTATTTTTTTTTTTTTATTTGACCATTTTTTTTTCTTGCAAAAACAGGTGGCTACACTAATTGCAGTCTATGCAAATTGGAGCTTTGCTGCTATTGAAGGGATAGGGTGGGGATGGGCTGGAGTCATTTGGCTTTACAACATTGTGTTCTACATTCCTCTTGATATCATCAAGTTCTTGATTCGTTATGCACTTAGTGGCAGAGCTTGGGATCTTGTTATTGAACAGAGGGTAATGTATTATCAAACATTCTTGATTCCATTTGTGGACACATATGTGATCACATCTTTGTTCCATATAGATTGCATTCACAAGGAAGAAGGATTTTGGGAAAGAACAAAGGGAGTTACAATGGGCGCATGCACAGAGGACTCTGCATGGCCTTCAAGCACCAGATGCTAAGATGTTCCCAGAGCGAACCCATTTCAACGAGCTTTCTCAAATGGCTGAAGAAGCTAAGAGAAGAGCAGAGATCGCTAGGTAAAAGACATCTGTTCTCTTTTCTTACTGTGAAGTCTTGTCTTATTTCTCATTCTCTCTTACACTTTGATATAGGTTGAGGGAGCTTCACACACTCAAGGGTCACGTTGAATCTGTCGTGAGACTTAAAGGTCTTGACATTGAAACCATTCAGCAGTCCTACACAGTCTGATATAGAAGCCTTAGAGACTGTCTCAGTGTCCTTCAATAAAAGTTATATCTCTGGTTTGAAAACTTCAATACAAGTTATATTATGCATATAAGTATCGAATTCCTAAGTAGTGTTTTTGTTGTGTTTGCTTTTATTTTTAAGTTTGTTTTGTTGTGTGATGACAGAATGACCAGAAGTAGAAACACAATCCTTAAATGCAAAAAGACAAATTGTTATTGTGTAACACATTTATCATATCCTTTTTCTCCACAATGATAGAAAAAAAAGAGCTACAACAAGTATACGATTACTAGCTTAGCTTATTCAAAGAAAGTGCAAAAAAAGGGATTGAAGCTGACCAAAAACTAAGTGTAAAAGCTTCAAGAAGATGAGAAACCACATTGACCCACTAGACTTTGTTCTTGTCTTGTTGTTTGACCATATCACCATTGGTTTCATAAGTTGTCACTTCATCGTCACTTCCTTTGTACCTATACCATCTTGACATCACCAAGAAGTAAGCAAAATTAACCGCCAAGATTCCAGCGATCATGAAGTAAAACAAATCCAATCTTCCTTTGTTCAAATCTTCAGCCAACCAGTTACCACCGGCCGAGTTCTGCGTCGTCCTGTGAACCGTCGCAATCAAGAAGCTACCGAGGTAACTGGAAAACTCCTCCTCCTACGTAAAAGATGGAGCCAGCGAAACTCCTCATGTTCTCAGGGAACTGCTTGTAGTAAAACTCCATCTGTCCAATGGCTCCAAATGCCTCGGCTATACCAGCCAGTGTGAGCTGCGGTATCAGCCACATTGCTGACATTGAGGAGATCTCTCCCTTCCGTGGCGCCATACCGAGTGTTGGTTTAGTCAAGGCGAAGTTTCTCCTCCTTTCCTCGACGAAGCCAGAGACTATCAAGCTCAAAAAGGCGAAGAAGATCCCGGTTCCAATCCTCTGCAAGAGCGTGATCCCGGTGTCTAGACCGGTGATTCTTCTTAAGGTAGGCACGAGGACGCGGTCGTAGATTATGATGAAAACAGTCATTCCTGTCATCAAGAAGACAACATAGGTTGCTGCGGGAACCACAAACCCTCCAGAGCCTAAGCTACGATCGCTCTGGAGGGCTTGGAAGACGGGATAAGTCATTTGTTGCGTGATGGTCAAGTAATAGATCGACGAAGCAAACCATATAGGAAGCACTCTCACAATGCACTTCACTTCTTCAACTTGTTGCATTGTAGATAGCTTCCATGGATCCACAGGCTTTCCATCAGCCTCCAACTTGTCTTCAGGAGCCAAGATGGCTGCCTTGTCAAGAAACCTGCCAAA
>NW_026616783.1:0-21863 GCF_000801105.2 Raphanus sativus | reverse complement strand
ACCGCGGATTATGGGTTTTTAGGGGTTGTTGTCAGTGGCGGACGGAGAGCATCACGTACGGGGGCAGGTGCCCCCAACTGATTTTCTATTTTTCTTTAACAAATGCTATAAAATGTATTAAGTGCCCCCAATTCAAAAATAATATACAATGAAAAATTATCTGTGCCCCTACTAAATTTGCTTCTGCATAGGCCCCTGGTTGTGGTGTTGGTCAACCATTAGGGACTATAGAAAAACCAAGTCTTATTTCAAACACAAGGCTTGTTTCTTTATTTATGTTCATAACTGAAAATACTGAGTTTAGGTTGGAACAATGTGTCGCCATACTGATTTTCATGTTTGATTATAACGACTATTTTACCCTAAATAACGGCTTTCACTTCAAATAAGTAACACAACTAGTATACTAACTACTGTAAAAATAATAATTGAAAAATCACTTAAATATAGTAAACCAACAATAATGATAGTATTATTGCAGTGTCGGATTGACAATCTGCTAGCTTATTCTATAATCTAAAAAAACTTATCCAAAACAAAGAAACCAAACATACAATAAGTGATGGTAGAAATCACGCACTATCATAATCGGGCTGAACTTGTACTTGGTCTGGGTCGGCGGTATGGCAAAGCCATAAACAAATCATGACGATGATGAACGCCCCAGCGATGGTGCCTGCGGTGAGGCCTACGATGACTGCTAAGGTATCAGGCTTCATACTGCACGTGTCTTACCCTGCACACAAATACACACACACACCAAAGTTTATTGGGTGCAAACTATATATATACCTTGATATATATATATATATATAATTTAAATGTATCGTTTAGGTAATCTCTGTAAACGAATCGGTGAAATATATAACACTCTCTCGTTAAAGGAACATTACGAAAATTTATATAGATTTAGTCATTAAGGAGCATATGTAGCTGATATTAATTAGTAGCTCCAAAGTGTAGTAATAAAATGGAAAATTTTACATTTTATGTTGATCGTCATACCATATGTTGATCGTCATACCATATGCACATATGATATGCATGTAGTAATTTAAGCCTACTTTCAAATTTGTTAACATTTTGGTTAAAAACATTCTAAATTTTGATATTTTCATTAGGTGGTGCGTTTAATTAAAGGAGCATCATAAACGTGAGAAAACATCTATCTATATTATTAAAATAAAAGTACAAAATAAAGTGGAAGCATCGTAGCCTAACAGTTAAGGTCTAAAGGTTTCTATACATATGTCTGGGGTTCGACTCCCAGACTATATAATTTATTGCAGATTATCTTAAATCCAGGTTCCAAGTCTCGGAGAGATCGCGATTTATTAGGCAACTATGCAAATTATGAAAGTACGGATTACAAGCAACTATGCAAATTATGGAATGAAAGATTACAATGGATCTTCAATATGGTGCAAGTAAATCTGGTCAGGCCTAGATATTCATAGGACGACTCAGATGATGCAGTTATACGTAGATCTTTATAAAATAGGTAATATTGTAGGTTGTCGAATCGTCTATGTAATCTTCATAATAATTGTAATATCATAATAAATTAATATTAAAAAGTACAAAATAAAAAATCTTTTAGATTTAAATTTACTAAGTGATTTTTCCATACTTATGCAAAGATATAAATATTTATAAAGTAAATATATTATGATAATTGATTGTTATTTATAATATTTGTAGATCGACTAAGTACAGCGAAATATGTTTTTGGTAGTGACAAGAAGAGAAAACAAACCTCAAAACTTCTTGTGCTCTATGGCTTTTAGGGTTCGGTCAACCGCGTTAGGTTTTTTTATAAAAACCATAACCTTGTTCTTTTCGGCAACGCTGACGCAGCCGCTAGCATCCAAAATTTAACAAACAAAACCGAGAAATATAAGTGCAGCGTCGTTAAACACTCCTCGCCGCCGACTGTCGTTACTCATCGTTTTAGTATTTTTTTTGCCGCTGTAAAAAGCAGCGTTTCCCGTGCCTTGATTTATCGTTAGCGTCAGTTATTGTTATCCTTTGCTGACCTGTCACTTTAAATTCTTTATATTTTGGTTTGGCTTGCCATGACGCTGCGTTCTCCAAAAGAACATGGCTCATAAGTATATTTTAGAATCGAACTTTTGGAGTGGTAAAGTTTGCGCGCGCGGTAGAGATCAACTTAAACACAAGTCTTGTGTCTCTTCTTTTTTTTTTTTCTGTCGTTATAGACTGAAAATTTCGAGTTTAGGCTGGAACAATGAATCGACGTATTGATTTTTGTTGTTGATCAAAACGATTATTCCCCTAAAATAATGTACCTTCACATCAAATATGTAACTCACAAAGTATATTTTTTAACTCTTAAAGTATACTAGTAATCATGTAATAGAAACACTACAACGTATGATAAAACCATTAAAAATCCAATTAAATATGTAGAATAGAGTTACAATACCATTAAACCAACATAAATGATAAATATTATTGCAGTGTCGCATTGACAATCTGCTTATCCATATGTTACTAATCTGAAAAAACTTATCCAAAGAAAACAAACCAGACATAAAATAAGCAACCTAGTAGACATGATAGTAGAAATCAAGCACTAGTATCGGGCTCAATCCGTGCTTGGCCTGGGTTAACGGTATTCCAAAGCCATACACAAAGCGTGACGATTGTGATCACCACAAGTATGGCGGCTGCGGTGAGGCCAATGATTGTGAAGATATTAGTCTCCATACTGTCTCAAACCTGCACACACACACACACCAACGTTTATTCTTTGTAACTATCTTCTTCTTGCAAACTATATATACCTTGACATACATAATATACACGTATCGTTTAGGTAATTTCTGAAAATGAATCGGTGGAATATTGAAGTTTTACATTTTATCATTAAGGAATATTAGATAGAGATAATTGGTAAGTTTTAGATCTAGATTTAGTCATTAAGAAGCATATGTGCCTGATATTAGTAGCTAGAAAGTGTAAAAAGTAAATTGATTTTTTTTTTTACATTTTATGTTGATTGTCATACCATAATATGTACATACGATATGCACGTAGTAATTTAAGCCTACTTTCAATATACTTTTCTTAACATATTCCATAAAAACGTTCTATAGTTTTAATATTTTCATTAGGTGTGGTGTGTTTAAGAAAAAGAGTGAGAAGCTGTGTATGAAAGAAGGCATATGATGTGAGAAGTATTTTATAAACTCTATAAATTAATATTCGATAAATTAATATACTAAAAATTAATAAATTTATTCGGTTCTAAATTGGACCGGTATAAAATATAACAGTATTCAATAAAATAATAAAATAATAATTTTTAGAAAATTCTTAGGTAAATATATGATCCCATTAAAATTATAATTAATAATTACTATACATATAAATTTCATATAAAGATATACAAAATTTTATTTTTATTTTTCTTCAAAATGAATTTCATCTCTAATTTTAGTTTTATTGAATTACATATAAAAGTTAATTTGTATATAATATTGTATTCATCATACATAAACTATATCAATACTCTAATGAAAATAGTTAAAATTCAAATCAATAAACTCTAACCAATATATATATATATATAATATCATGAAATAAATATTATTTTCATTTTATGCACTAAAAAATATTTAAAAATCTAAAAGTCTAAAAATGGAATATCTTAAGGTTAAAATAAACTATTAAAGCAACAATGTTAGAGATGATAAGGTCGATCGAGATGCTTGGATTCAAACTCTTAATGTGTAAGTGTAAATTTAATAAAAATAATATTTATCCAAAACTGTAACCCTTGAGAGGGTCTAATTCGTCCTCTGAACAGCCTCCTTGTCTAGAACCCTCTCCGTAGTCTTGGCTTGAGACTTGGATCCCACGATTCCACCTCCCCACTTTTCCGGTACTCGTCAAACTTGTCGTTGAAGTTGACCTATATCCAACGATGGAAACACCGTACTTAAGAATTCATGTTACAGAAACTAAACACGCGTAGCTATTTAGATCCTCTGCGTCACCGTTATCAATATCAACACAGAAGCTAACGAACAAACTTAATGACTTTAGTGGACGTGTGTCACAAGAAACAACCGAAAGAGAGGTGAGAAAATCCTGATGTGGTTCGAAATCGCCAATTCGCCATAGATCGATCTAACTAAAGGTGAATGTTTTTTTTGGGCAGTGAGAAGAAGAAAAAACAATATCTTAAAACTTCTTGTGCTTTTAGGATTTGTGGTCTTGGTCAACGGCGTTAGGGTTTTTAGAAAACAAGAGTATATATATTTTAAAATCAAACTTTCCGAGTAAAGTGTGCGTGCGGTAGAGATCAACTCAAACTCAAGTCTTGTTTATCTTTTTTTTTCTTTCTGTCGTTTATAGACTGAAAATCTTGAGTTAAGGCTGGAACAATGAATCGATATATTGATTTCTTTTGTTGATCAAAACGATTACTCCCTTCACATCAGATATGTAACTCACAAAAGTATACTAGTAATCATGTAATGTAAAAACTGCAACGTATGATAAAATCATTGAAAGAATAACTTAAATATGTATAATAGAGTTACAATACCAGTTATCATACAAAAATAATTATGTTATTGCAGTGTCGCATTGACAATCTGCTTATTCTATATAGGTTACTAATCTAAACAAAAACCTATTCAAAGAAAAAAAGAAACCAAACATAGAATAAGCAAAATATATAGTACATGCATGATAGTAGAAATCAAAGACCATTATCGGGCTGAATCCGTGCTTGGGCTGGGTTGGCGGTATTGCAAAGCCATATACAAAGCGAGGCGATTATGATCGTCCCAGCGAGGGCAACTACGGTGAGGCCTACGGCTTCGAGTGTAGTAATCTCCATGCTGTGTGTGAATGTCTCAACCTGCACACACACACCAAAGTTTATTCTTTGTAACTATCTTCTTCTTTTTCTTGGTTGCAAATATATATATATACCTTGATATATATAATTTAGGTAATTTCTATAAATTATGAATAGGTGGAATATGGAAGTTTTATATTTTTGTCATTTAGGAATATTAGCTAGAGAAATTTGGAAAATTTTAGAGTTAGCCGTGGAGCCGGCTTTTGTTGCTTATGGAAGGGAGACTCAAACCCTCATAACATCTTCAGAGTCAGAGAGACAGGAAGAGCAAAAAAAGAACAGAATCACATACCGGCTTCTTCTTAGGAAGTCGAACAAGACAGGAAGAAGGATAGGAAATAAACCAGGGACTACAAGTGTTTATTAAGTGATGATTAAATTTACTAACTTGTGTAGCAAGCAAGAGTTATATTAATTACTACGTGAGAGCTAACAAATAAATAGACTAGAAAAGTACTAATCAAGTCCATCTTATACAAAAACTATGTTAGCTACCACAGAACACCAGTAAACTATGCCCATTCTTTTCTTTCTCACGGTCACTCAGTAGCTCTTGTCAATCCTCTCTTTCTTTCATTTTACTTCACTAAGAACTAAACTCTTTAGTAAAGAGTAGAATGAAGACAGAACTTGGTTTATAAAAGGGAGAAATCTTATGAGAATTGAATTATAAAATTCCAAATTTGAAAATTGACAATCAAACATATTCTACAAGCATTGCACATTATTACTTTCATAACATAAATGCAAACAAAAGATTGAGAAATAAATAGATTCTCATAGATCATTAAAGTTGGATGAAAACTCAGGACTCAGTGGTTTAAGAAGGTAAGAGAGTTTGAAATGTCTTCCATAACACCTTTCCCATCTTGAGCATCATAGTAGAAGAAGTTCTTTACTGGGTCTCCTTTGCCTGATACAGCTTTGATCACTTCCTGCAATACCCATCAAACCCCTCTCTTGTCAGTCAAATCACAAGTTTCCAGTGAAAAGATATACAGATATGCCAAAAAGGAGAGTGAACCTGTGCTAATATTCCTCCTACAATGGCACAAGCTGGTGGGAATTCGATAGTACCACTGATAAGTCTCTCCAAGAGACTATCTGGTATATGGCTCTCGCTCACAGACTGTCGCAGCAATATTCAGTTTACTCAGTGAGCTTTGAGTGACAATTATATAGAACTGAAAAACATAAACGGAACACTCACGTTAGCCTCACAGAGTTTCTTTTTAACTTCCAAGACTGTGGCAAGATCAAGTACTGAGCATTCTCCATGTTTACGCCTTTCACTCTCCTCAAACACTTCTATTACTGAAATATTAACACCAAAGATTAGTGTTGTGTTGTGTGTATATCTATCTCTCTTAGGATTCCAACAATCAGTTGTTTATATAGGTAGTAATAATTGTTAGCTGTAGTAGTAACTAGTAACTAGTAACCACCTCTCATAGCAAAGTAGAGCTTTGCTGTTCTCCGAGGAAGCAGTTTCCAAGGTACTGATATAGCTTCCTGTTGCAGTGAACCAACTTCTTACGTCTTATTCAGATGTAAGTACAATTTAGTGTAAGAAGTACCTGAAAACTCGGAAAATGTACTTCACATTCAAACTGTCTCTTCAAGCTTCTTCTGTGGAAAACAATTTGCCAAGGAAAACAATACAAACAAAGATCAAATCCACTCAGAGAGCTGTTGATAGAGTCTTAAAAATATCCAACCGGGAAGTAAAATCATAGATATGAAAAGATTTAATTTGCCTGAAACACCAAACTGATGAACATAAGAGATGCAACATCGAATCATGTAAGTACCTTTGTGTACTTGTAGTCTTGAAGGTCGACAAATATCTCACCACATGAGTCTCTGCAGTCGACTGTATAGAATGCTACACGTTTCGATAACTTCCGACATTGTTCATTAACAGACATCTGCAAAAAAAAAAAAAAAACAGAAAGATATGAAGAAATGTATGGAGCAACCAAAAGCATGAAATGGGAGCTGTACTAAAGCTGTTATCAATACCTTGGTGGCATGAGAACCGTAGCCAATAACTATCACATCAAACTTCTCAAAAAAATCCAGTGTCAAGTGTTGACAAATCACCTGAAACATTTGAAAGAATGATCAAAGTCATTATAGTCTAATAAGTTAATTAAAACGATTCAAGGAGAGAGGCAAAACCTTTGACTACAGAAACAAGGACCATAGGGTTAAAGTCCCTGAGCGAATCACAACAGATCTCAGCCACCGTTTTGCCTCTGTAAGCATTTTCATCAGGAGGAATCAAGAAGTTTGCGTTCAAGGGCTCCTCGTTCACCAAGCGATCATCCATTAACGTCACACTACCGACTCCTGCCAGCACAATGTTTTTGCAAAACTACACAACAAAATGGAACCAAAACCAAAAAAACAATGTAGTAAGATACTAACTAATCAAAAGAGTATGACATCTACACGAGTAAGTGATAAAAGAGTTAACAGCTTACCTCAGCAACGGTCCCCTTTATTCCAGAAACCAAGATATGAGATTTGGTCAATCTGCAAGCAAAAAAACATCAACCTCCTCACACTAAATCAAAAAGGTGGCAATGTAAATACATGTAATGTTTAGTATCAAAAATATAAGCTTCAGAAAAATTCAAAATGTGAATGAAACGAGTAATGTATCTATCAGTAGTACCAAGAAAATATCAAGTTAATACTCTACATGAACTCAACACTATGATGATAATGTCTCAACTCAGACCAAACATAACGAAACTCAGAAGTTACCACTTTACTAGTCTAGAAGCAGAATCCAAACTCTATACTAGTAGTAGCTAGGAAATGCGAATTGAAAATCGAGTTTGGTACTCCAACAAAAGCGAGCCAAAAGATGATAAAGGCTGAAAGGAACAAGCTTTTTGAGAAATTGAGAGAAACTTATTCGTGAATGAGAAAGAAGTAACCTTCTTTGAGCATTAGCGCCCCAAACCCTAATCTGGCGATCGTACAAGGCAGTCTCCTGCTCCGTCAGCTCTTCTTCGTCCATTCAGAAAACTCAAATCTAACAATTCAGAAAATCTTTGCTTTCAGAAAATGGAGCTTCCCAAAATCTAATTTTCAAAATGTCTAAACTTTTTGTGCCAGGGGAGGGAGGGGGAGGGGTTTTTCTTTTGTCAACTGATTCATTTCAATGATTTCATTGAAATAAGAAGCCCAATGGGCATCATACAAGTAAATTCAGCCACCGATCATATTACAAGATAAAACATACAGCCCAAAATTGAAGCCCATATCATTGCCACATGACCCTAGCAAAAGATAACGATGTACGCATGATAGCCACGTGTCCCACCGCTGGGCTATCGACAATTCTGGAAAAACGCCTTCAAGACTTTGCCGACTATTCTGAATTCATGCTAACTCATCATCGCTTCATCAATCATCTATGTTCTTCATCTTCAAGGAGACAAAGGAAGCGAAGATTGATTCCTCTCCCAATGAAAAAGCAGAGCTTGTCCAGCAAAATCAAACAAAAATTTATATAGGATTAAACGGAATAATAATAATAAGCGAAGAGGAGAGAAGCAGAGTTGATCGGAATAACCAGAATTATTATTCAACTTGAAACGGAGTATAGATAATCATTAAGAACAGCTCCGACTCAAGTTGAACACACAACAACAAAAAACTCACTAGCTTCTTATAGAGACTTTTCTTCTTATGCATTTAACAGAAAAGATGTGACAGCAATATCTATTAGCTGTCCGGTTTACTTGACATCGGTTTAGTTATTGTCTTTATGCATTTTGGTTTAGCTTTATGGTTTAATCCTTGGTTTAGTAAACACTATATGTAATCATGTTCTCATTTACGGGAAATCAACCAAACAAATAAACAATCTTCTTAAACCCTAATTCTCTGTTCATCATCTTCATCATCCACCATTAAGAATCTCTGTTCTTCGGTTGACCCTTCTTCCTCTGTGGTCGTCCTCTAGGCTTAGATTTACCGGTTCTCGAGCTCGCGGTGAGCTTCTGGATCGGATTTATCGGTTACTCTCAGACTTACTGTCTCATTGGTATCAGAGCCATCGGTTCTCGGATCGAAACTATGTATCCACGATTTGACGGGATGATGCCGTTCTTACCATCAAAACAACAAGCCCAAGCTCTACTGATCGAGAGGGAGCTGAAACTGAAACAACAAGCTGATGAGGAACGACGCCTTGCAGCCTTCCGAGAAGATTTCATAAGCTATCTGCGCGAGTACTCTTCTCCACTGTTGAATGAGCTTCAGGAACCCCGTGTGTCGTCTCCAATCCTTCCGGTTACGCCACATGTTTCATCGATCCAACCCCGACCTCCCGATCCTCCATATCTGAACCCATCAGAGAGTCCTCCTTCATCCAGCTACAAACCTATGGCGAAGAAAAGCAAGAACCTTTTGAAGTACTCATGTGAAGAGATCGAAGAGAGGATGGCAAATGGGTTGTGTATCTTTTGTGGAGAACAAGACACGCCTGGTCATCATAATTTGAAGCACAAAGGAGTGAAGATTCTCGTGACTGAGAGTGACGAGGAAGACGAACCCATGGTGACTAAAAACAACGATGAGCTCATCACAGAAGAAAACTTGGTCGAATCTGATGAGTTTGTCACCAAAACTATGATGAAGCCAAATTCTTTCTCTGAATCGCTGGAGAGTTTCTCTTCAGATTTGCAGACCTTTGATGTTGCAGAACAGAAAGAAGATCAAAACAAAAGTGATGCAGAAGAAAACATGAGCTTCTCTCTTGGGAATAAAGTCGAACACATGGTGGGCGAACATAATATAAAGGCTGATCGTATATGGGAACCAGGTGGATGTCTGGTCAAGACAGATAGAGAGATGCTTCAAACTGAAGCAGTTCTACATGGTCAGGTACAATTTCATGGGCTAGAAATGCTGGAGAACGATAGGTTGCACTCATGTATTGGTATGGACTTATGTGAGTTTCGAAATGATCATGGAGTTGATACCTTGTTTGCTCATCAAAGGCATCATATCAAAGAGATATGTGTTCTGCGTAAGAAAATAAGCCAGTCTTGTCAATCTCAAAAGGATCAACGTGTATGGGAGCCTGGTGGGTTATCAGTTATAGCAGTTCAGTGGTACTGGCCAGAGAAATATTTTCAGGACGTGCCGAGATTACTAGTTAGTGCATCTGAATTTGGCGCTGAGTTTCATAAAGCTCCTCTACCAAACGAGAAGCTACTATGTGATGAAACCTTGGGAAGATTCATAGGAGTGAAAAAGCTTACAGCAACTTCTTGTCACAGTGGCGTCATGCTTGGGTGGTTCTCAAGTGTCTGTGTAAAAAGTGTTACTGATGAGAACATCTTGGTGAACAAGCTGAAAGTAGCAGAAACCATGAAGCTAGTTGCAGGCCTGAGACAATCTATTTTTGCTGGTATGAAGTTCTACTTAAAGCACAAATGGAGATCTAGGATATTTTTGAGCAATAAGGTGGAGATGAGTACTGAAGAATTGCCGAGAACATCACAGAGCCAAAACTGTTTGCTTAGTGCTTCTGTCTGGAATCTCTTAATAAAACAGAGCCGAAACTGTAGTTTCTCTGAGTTCCTTTTGCAGTGGAAATGGTATCCTCCAGAACAGTTTTGTCAAGCTTGCAGTGGCTGGTTTCTAAGGTTGTGGACATGGCAGAAAAGAGCAAGGTTCTTCTCATCAAGATGGCTGATTTTTGGTGAAAGTATCCAAGGCCAGCGTTGCATTAAGTTGACACAGACACACGTGGATGTTGTCATTTGTATATCAACAGAGATGACGTCAGTTACGAACACGTTATGTGTTGTTTGTGTGGTTTGCTTGTGTGGCATGCACATTTGGCTGGCTGGTTCATGGAACAAAGAAATGTGCAAGAATTGGTGGTATAAATTTAAAGAGAGATCAGAGAGTTGCAGGATTCAAGAGTCATGGAAGAGTGTGGAACGTGAGACTCCACAAACTGTTTCCCATATGTGTCACCGCTGGAAGAATAAGAGTGAGCTTGATGCAAAGAAGAAGAAATTCACTGAAGAAGATGCAGTACATTTTAAAATGGATGTCTATACTGACGTTTATGGTTTAGACGCTGACAACAAGGATGACAACACTGTCTTGGGTTTGCTTGGGGAGCTAAGACTTGCAAGAAGAATGATTACAGAATTGGAAAAGATCCAGGACAAGACAACTGGTTTGACATCTATCTCATACTATTTGGTTTTGCACATGTGGAAAGAACATCCCCCTGACCAAGCTACATCAGAATTGTTCTATCCACACTTCAACAACATAGAACGAGTTGAAAGGAAAAGAACCAACCTGCTCATGTTTTCATCTTTGGGGACAAAGATGATCTGAAGAAGGGAGTACTGTGACAGCAATATCTATTAGCTGTCCGGTTTACTTGACATCGGTTTAGTTATTGTCTTTATGCATTTTGGTTTAGCTTTATGGTTTAATCCTTGGTTTAGTAAACACTATATGTAATCATGTTCTCATTTACGGGAAATCAACCAAACAAATAAACAATCTTCTTAAACCCTAATTCTCTGTTCATCATCTTCATCATCCACCATTAAGAATCTCTGTTCTTCGGGTTGACCCTTCTTCCTCTGTGGTCGTCCTCTAGGCTTAGATTTACCGGTTCTCGAGCTCGCGGTGAGCTTCTGGATCGGATTTATCGGTTACTCTCAGACTTACTGTCTCAAAAGATCAAGTAAACTCGTCCAGTACTGTTTGGAGTATGTTATTGCCTAGTAGCTGTCAGAAAAAAAAAAAAAAAAAAAACAGATAAAATTTAAATATGCAGAGATAGATGATAAGATGTGGAGCAAAAGAAATAGTTGGTGAAATAATAAGACTCACTAGCTTCTTTACAAAGACAGATGTAACTGAGCAAGACAAGGAAAGTGGGATGGTATGTACCTTGTTGTTTCAGGCCACTCCAAAACCATCGTCAAATGTCCATAATCATAAAAGATTACTCTCACACGCTGAGTTTTAGTTTAACATGAAAAGAGAGGAATAAACAGGGTTGGTCCAAATCATCAGGAACGTTTTCATATTTGGCAGCTATGATATTTTCTTCAATATCATCGATTCTTTACACATTATTACAGCACCAAGGAACGCTGTAAGAAGCTAACGTAGACTAAGAATTGCAGCACAGAACAATGTTTTTCCAAAGATTTGTCAAAGCTATATATACCACAACTGATATTACACTAATTAAAAAAATAGAAAAGAGGACATGAATGGCAACTGTTGAAGATGATGATCGTTTAGAAAGTCAACCTGAAAGGTATAAGAATAGATGAACAAGTACACAAATGTTGTGCTTCAGGAACAACAATACAGTTTTTAATCCATTACAAGTGCAGAATGTTTTATTGGAAAAAAGGAGGAGACTTCTAACAAAAAAATATATAGAGTTGAGAGAGAGATTTCAAAGATTGAAGGATAGAGAATATAAAATTTTACTGTGACAAGGACGCCGATAATAAGGAAATTTGATCGTTGTGACAACTTCTGACCACTCAACAGTTGCCCAAATCTCGCCAGTTTCCTTGCGCCTTTGTAAAGAGATCTCTGCACACCAAACCTCCCATTCACCAATAGCAGGACAGTCCCAGAAGACTAACATGTTGGGACCAGAGTTGCTCAGTTTGTGACCGGGAAACGTACCGTCAAGGTGTTGGGATGGCAAATCCAAACCATAATTGACCAGTTTGGAGGCACAAAGGGTGCCCCTTAGATCATCCAAGCCCATAACTTGTCTCCACTTCATCTCACCCGCTGCTGACTCCAAATCACTTGTCTCACACCACAATATCCAGCCACCGGTTACACAAGAGTAGATGACATTGTCTATCACATGCCAACCCTTTCTAAGTTCGTTGGTATCTGAATTCCCTGTTTTCCATATGCCTTGACTCGGAATGTAAAGCAGTCCATTACCTTTCTCATTCAAACCGAAAATCTTCTTTGTCTTGTCCTTCTCCTCTATCACTGCGATTTCGTGCATTAAAGAGTTCATATCATCTGGCGGAGGAGGCTGGTTCAACGACAGGGCATCCCAAGTCTGCGTCTTTGGATCGAAAACCTCTACAACCCAATTTGGTTTCTCGCAACCTCCAAAAACGTATATCTTCCCGTCCACCACGCCAGCTGCAGCAGAAGCTCGAGCAAACCCCATGGAGGGGAGATTGGTCCATGTATGAGATCGGCAATCCAGGAAAAAGACCCTGGACGATCGCTTCCTGCCAATCATCCCACCAATCACATAGATACCCCAACCATGTGCCACCACGGAAGATGCTTCCGGAGGCTGATACAAGTGTGGCCGGATCGGAAGCAGCCGACTAGGATGATCTAGGGCTTTTGGGTAGAAGGCGAACCAGCGTGCAAACGGATCTGAAGGGATGCTTAAACATAAATAGATGCAGCGTTCGGTACGACCAGTTAGGGATCGGGCTTGGTATAACTCCGGGGAAAGCATTAGAGAGCGGTGCAGCTTCGAGACCAGATATAGGGATCCGTGGTCCAGCCTTGAGACAAAGGTCAAGCAATTCATTACGATATCATCTGGCAACACGTATAACTTACAGTCCTGCTGCGGACAGTAGTTCTTCTGTTTCTTCCTGTAATTCCTCTTCATCGTGCTTTGTTTTGGTTTATATCTACCATAAACTGAGATCATGTTTTACTTTTGGATTTTCTTTTCTCCAAGAGAAAGCAGTTGCTCCCACTTGTATATAAAGGGTACTCTGAATTACTAATTCGATCCGAACAAGGAACAAAACTATAATTTACTTCTTTTTTTTTTAGGTTTGTTTCCTTTTTTTTTTTTTTGGAACAACAAAAATTGAGGTTTGTTTCCTTTTTCTTTCTCAATAAGATTTAACCCTAACAATAATTGAGATTTTTTAACTTTTTTTTCCTTTTATCTAAACTTACGACCACCAGATCCGTTTGTGTTGTTACCGTACTCCTTTTTCCGTTTTTTTTTTCTTTTTAATAAAGTTTTTTAGTTGTTCTACTTTTGGCATTGTGGTCCCCACATTACCTTTTTACAACAAGAACTAGGTTCGGTCTTACTAACGTAACTATTTGACCATTGTAAAAATGATGACGTTGTACTTCGAGATGCCTGTCGTTTATATTTATTCGTAACTTTACATCTATACTAAATAATGATGTCAAACAGGTCGTCCAGCCCCGTCCCGTCCCGAACCACAAGCTCTCTGTCAAACGGATCATGGCGGGCTGTCCCGCACGGGCTGCTGTACCCAAAAAATATCATCCCAATTCCACCCCACCTAATACACAGTCTTTAGCGGGCCGGTCCGCGGAACTGACGATTAAGGAAGCTTCTGGGTGCTCTTCTTGCTGCTCCATGAAGATCAAGCTGCTCCATTACTTCCATAAGTGCACATATGAGGAGGATACATGAGTTCTATTTTTTATTTCTTGTATCAGTTTTGAGGAGTATTTTTCTAATCATAGTAAAATAAACTAGATTTTGACCCGCCCTTTAGAAGACGGGACAATCATTTTGTTTTAAATTTATGCTCTTGTTCGATTTTTCATAAGTGTGTTTAGGGCGGGACAAAATTTCCTTCTTCCAGAAAAGTCTTGCTAAAAAAAAAAGATTTCATTTATCTCTCAAAATAGAATACTAAAATCTGATACATCCTCCATCGACACCAATCTTTGCAGTTATATCCCCTTCTCACTTATTCTTTTAATCAGTAGATCATATGTTCATCTGAATCACTTTTGAAAAATCAAAAACACACATATAAATTTTTTTGTCTTTCCAGAAAAGGGTTGCATGTCGAATCCGATATCATAACTTTTTAATCGGATGAGCTTCTTCTGCGGAAAACAATTTGCCAAGGAGAAAACAATACAGACATCAAATCAAGTAGCTGATCCAGAAGTTCAGGAAGCCCTTCCCGATGAAGAAGAAGTCCTTCCTAAACAGGAAGCCTGTCCAGAAGCAGACGAAGTCCTTCCTAAACAGGAAGCCTTTCCAAAAGAAGAAGAAGTCTTTCCAAACCGGACCAAACCGGATATGTGTTCAGTCAAGACGATGTATCTCACCAACCCGGAGGAATTTAGATACGAGACCAATTTTCATGCGTTCTACACTAAACAAGGAGACAATCCCAATTGGAAGCATCCCCAAAGCTACTCAACCAGGAAGATATGAATTTTACAAACCGGAGGTTCCCCAGCCCATCCACCTGCGAGTATCCGAGTTTAGAAGATGTTTCAAGCCCAACGACGAAGCGTTATGACCCAAACCAAATCATGAACTTCAAGAAGAATCTCTTATCTTTCCATCAAGCCAAGAATGAAGAGAAAATTCCACGGAAATCTGAAGTTATGGTCCAATCTCCAAACCGGTCAAACCAGTTCTGCACCTGCCTTATTTGGAGTCTCACCGGTTCAATCTTTGTCAAACCAAGACTTGGCGACCAGGAGAGTTTCTACATGATCAAAGACATCCAGAGTACACATCCAACAGTCCAGAAGAGCATTCCACCCACAACATACACCAGCCAGCATGTGATCAAGAGGATCTCCAATTACTCCAAGTTTCCTTGTTCGGTACTACTCCCAGCTTGGAGAATAAATCACCAACGGCTATATTCCGACGACCAGAGCCTTCTGAAGATAATTCCAATGAATCCAGACGTTCCAAGGCATCAGAGTTTTCCACAAAACTCTCAAGACTCAAGAAGATCTTCACCTTCCTTATTTTTGGCCAAGAAAGCCATTTATGGCCTAACGGCTACTTCCTTTTGTTATTTGATTCTTTTTCTGATTTTCTAGCTTAGCTTTATTGTTTCTGAGCAGTATATAAGCTCTTGGTCGTGCATTGTAAAAATCACCTTTCAATCTATAAGTTTATTCAATAAGAAATTCAGTTTCTTCTTCAAAGTGTGTCTTTGAGTTTGTTCTTGTCATTAGTTTCATTTGAGAGAGTCATTTGTTGCTATTGATTCGTAGTTCTTAGGCTGTTGAGAGATTCAGCATCCCCTGGACTTCACTGATTGAGAGAGTCGATCAAACCCAAGGATTGAGAGAGTCAATCAAAACTTCACCACCATCTCTACCAACATCCCACCTTCCGCAAGCTAAGCTTGGAATCTGCTGATCATCAAGTGATCTAAAGTTGGAGTGATTCCAGTCTTACATCATCTGGTATCAGAGCTTCAAAAGCTCCTATCCATCAGTTTTATCTATCCAATTCGTTTTTCATTTTATTTGCTTTTTGTGTTCTTATTTGAAAATCAAAAAAAAAAATCATAAAAATCTTTTTGCTTAGTTTATGTTCTTGTTATTTGATTCCCAGAAAAATTGAAAACCATAAAAAGTTTATTTATGTTCTAGTTGCTGTTTTGATTCAGTTTAGCATTCATTATAAAAAAAAACCCATAAAAATTGTTATTTGCTTTGATTCTTATTTTATTTCTGCCATTGTTGCTTATTTGTGTTCTTGCTGTTCTTGAGAAGGAGTTAAGTGGTTTTGATCCACGAAATTCTTTTGAAATATCAGCTAGTTGTTTGCATTCATTCCCCAGCTCCATTGCCATATTTAAAATTTTGCATTTAGTTTATTTCTAGTTTCCTTTTCGGTTTGCTTGCATATATAAAATAAAATAAAAAAAAATTTGTTCTTTATTTCTATAAATTGAAAACCAAAATAAAAAGTTAATTTTCTTGTTTGAGTTTATATATTTCGTGCATACCATATTGCTTGCATTAAAAAAAAAAAAAAGGAAAAGAATATTGCATCATATTTATCTTTTTTTTTTAATTTCTGTCCAAGCATATAGTTTAGCCATTGTTATTATTGTTTCACTTGTCTTTGACTCTTGAACCCATTAAAACACTTAACAACGAGTTGTGTGTTGCATCAGGAACCATGGGAGATGAAGAACAAAGTGATTGTGATTGGGAGCAAGAAGAACAATTGTTGTCTGATGAAGAGAGTGGTTATGAAGAAGATCAGTGGACAGATGATTGTTCCAATACTGATTATGATGATGATCCAGATGGTGGAGAGGTTGAACCAGAACCCACAGACCATTATCAAGACAACACCAGCTCGGTAGACTGGTCTAGAGAAGAAGCTGACCAGAGAGACAACCATGAGGGCGAGTTGTATCAAGAGGAGATTGGATCCGAGATCAGCCTAGAAGAACACAGCCAGCATGAAGAGGAGATTTATGGAGTAGAAACAGAAGATTGTTTCAATGGAGAGGCTGAAGCAGAAGAGGTTTATCAAGAAGATGGCTTTGATTATAACTCAGAACATGAGGAGCCTTATGTTGAAGAGAGGCCATGGTGTGAAATACCATACTCTGATCATGAAGAAGAGGATAGAGGAGTCTCGATCCAAGGAAATACCATGGTGTGAGCTACCTTATTCTGATCAGGAGGATGATCACCAAGGTGAAACTGATGCTCAAGTCAGTTTCAGACTACTCTGAAGTAAGTTATGGAAATGAACCGGAAAGCCATCCAGATTCTGCTGAAGAGAATGAAGTCTTAAGTGAGGCTGGAAGAGATGATGATGATGAGCCAAGATACATCACATATTCAGGCTATAACCAAGGGCCAGAAGGACTACTTCAGATGGGAGAAAGATATGGAGGATTGGTTCCAAGCCCACAATATTCCAGAGAAGAAGAAGACACTGTATGCTGAAGCAACTTTAATCAAGAATGCTTATGTGCATTGGGAACAAGACAGTTGTGTACGGTTTGAGCTTGAGCTACCAGAGTACTCTTGGGAAGAGATGAAGAATTTCTACATAAGGATTTTGTAGAAGATGCTGAGTTCATCCAAGAAGCAGAAGAAGAGAATTATGCCGAGCCAGAGAGATTGATCATGGCAGTCAGGTCAACCCCTAAGGCTAAACCCAAGAAGACTTGTGATCCCAAGCCGAGGGATATTCTGTGCGACCCATCTTCCAGCAGGAGCAAGGCTAAGGAAGCTGTGAAACTTAAACCAAAGGAACCTAAAGCTGTGAAGAAGAAGATTAACCAGCAAGAGAAGGGTTCATACCAGAGTTCACTGCAAGCTCCAAAGGTACAAGTACATGTCCAGGAGCAAAGAAAATTTTGCAAGTACCCAAGAAGAAAGCAGCAAAAAACAGATCATTGGAAAGCAACCCAATGAAGTGGTAGCTAAAACTCCAATCTATGAAGCTTCACAAGGACGACCAGGAACAGCCAATCAAGGTAAGTCCCCTAACTATAATATTCTCAAGGATAAGACATGTTATAGATGTCATAAAAGAGGACACTTTGCTGTAGCTTGTCCAACTAAGAAATCATTGAAAGAAACATCACTAGAAAAGAAAACTGATTCATCTAAAATTAGTGATAGTTTTAATTCAATCTGATTTATTGTTCAAAAATTCTTGTGTGATGCACTTGTCTTTGCCAAAAAGTTTTTGATCCAGGAATACTTAAAATAGAAGATCATCCAAATCAAGATCAAAAGTTGCAAAGAAGGCAGCAAACAACACAAGCAGTCCAAAGAAGAAAATAATTCTTCAGCTTGTGGAAGCTATCAAAGTAAGTCTGGAAATTTCACATTTTGTTTATAAGTTGCCCAAACACAGATATAATGCACTTGCTTCTTGTCCAAAATGTTGAGATTATTTCAGGTTGCAAAGAAGAAAGCTTCAAAGAAATCCCACCGGATACTCTTGTTGCTAGGAGAATCAACTCCAAGAGAGACCAGAAACGTGGCCAAAGAAACCGTGATCCATCCACTCCAGAAGAGATTCAATGGCCATAAAGCCTAGCAGAGGCGTGATCCTTTCACACTTTTTCAAAGAAGAGCCACCAGATGCACCATGCATCACCAAACAAAAATTGTATCAAGGTAAGGTTCTAAACTCCCAAAAGAGAGAATGAAAGCTGACTTGCTATATTGTGGTGTATCAGGTTATCAGTTTTGAGGTCAAAACCTTACAAGGGAAAGGGAATGATGAAGACATCAAATCAGTAGCTGATCCAGAAGTTCAGGAAGCCCTTCCCGATGAAGAAGAAGTCCTTCCTAAACAGGAAGCCTGTCCAGAAGCAGACGAAGTCCTTCCTAAACAGGAAGCCTTTCCAAAAGAAGAAGAAGTCTTTCCAAACCGGACCAAACCGGATATGTGTTCAGTCAAGACGATGTATCTCACTAACCCGGAGGATTTAGATACGAGACCAATTTCATGCGTTCTACACTAAACAAGGAGGAATCCAATTGGAAGCATCCCCAAAGCTACTCAAACCAGGAAGATATGAATTTTACAAACCGGAGGTTCCCCAGCCCATCCACCTGCGAGTATCCGAGTTTAGAAGATGTTTCAAGCCCAACGACGAAGCGTTCTGACCCAAACCAAATCATGAACTTCAAGAAGAATCTCTTATCTTTCCATCAAGCCAAGAATGAAGAGAAAATTCCACGGAAATCTGAAGTTATGTCCAATCTCCAAAACCGGTCAAACCAGTTCTGCACCTGCCTTATTTGGAGTCTCACCGGTTCAATCTTTGTCAAACCAAGACTTGGCGACCAGGAGAGTTTCTACATGATCAAAGACATCCAGAGTACACATCCAACATCCAGAAGAGCATTCCACCCTTACAACATACACCAGCCAGCATGTGATCAAGAGGATCTCCAATTACTCCAAGTTTCCTTGTTCGGTACTACTCCCAGCTTGGAGAATAAATCACCAACGGCTATATTCCGACGACCAGAGCCTTGAAGATAATTCCAATGAATCCAGACGTTCCAAGGCATCAGAGTTTTCCCACAAAACTCTCAAGACTCAAGAAGATCTTCACCTTCCTTATTTTTGGCCAAGAAAGCCATTTATGGCCTAACGGCTACTTCCTTTTGTTATTTGATTCTTTTTCTGATTTTCTAGCTTTAGCTTTATTGTTTCTGAGCAGTATATAAGCTCTTGGTCGTGCATTGTAAAATCACCTTTCAATCTATAAGTTTATTCAATAAGAAATTTCAGTTTCTTCTTCAAAGTGTGTCTTTGAGTTTGTTCTTGTCATTAGTTTCATTTGAGAGAGTCATTTGTTGCTATTGATTCGTAGTTCTTAGGCTGTTGAGAGATTCAGCATCCCCTGGACTTCACTGATTGAGAGAGTCGATCAACCCAAGGATTGAGAGAGTCAATCAAAACTTCACCACCATCTCTACCAACATCCCACCTTCCGCAAGCTAAGCTTGGAATCTGCTGATCATCAAGTGATCTAACTGATCCTTTGGAATCTGCAGATTCCACCTAGCTTCTTCCAACAGTTCTCCAGAAAATGACCAAGAACTTGGTATCTCTATCAGATACAATGGTCCTTGGTATCCCATGTAAGCGCACCACTTCTTAAAGAACAGTCTGCGGTTTGAGATGCATCATTGGACTTGTCACATGGTATGAAGTGAGCCATCTTTGAGAACCGGTCCACCACCACAAAGATTGAATCCTTGTGTCTTAACTTGGGCAAACCTAAAACAAAATCCAGAAAATATCCTCCAAGGAGCATTAGGAATGGTAAAGGTAAGTATAACCGTGAGGATGTGACCTGGACTTGGCTTTGTGGCCAAGGAACACAATCTTGCACAATGTCTCTCAACTTCTCTTGAGATGTGGCCAAAAGAAGTGATCAGTGACAATAGCCAAGGTCTTGTCTACTCCAAAATGACCCATAAGACCTCCACCGTGTGCTTCTTGAAGTATAAGGTCTCTCATGGAACTTTGGGGAATGCACAGCCTCTTATCCCTAAATAGAAACCCTTCTGCAAGTGATAGGATTGGAAAGCTCCTTTCCCACATGATTGGAAGGCTTCTTTCAGCTCCGGATCATCTTTGTTATAGCTCCTTGATGTGCTCAATCCTAGTACTTGGCATCCAGGGTAGTGATCAAAGCATGTCTTCTTTGATAAGGCATCAGCTACCACATTTCCTTCCCCTTCTTGTACTTGATTACATATGGAAAGGTCTCAATAAACTCCAACCACTTAGGCATGTCTTCTCTTAAGTGAGTCTGGCCTCTTAAGTGCTTGAGGGTTTCATGATCAGTATGGATAATGAACTCCTTGGACCTTAAGTAGTGTTGCCAAGTTTCAAAGCTCTAACCAATGCATATAACTCCTTGTCATACGTAGGGTAGCTGAGGGTTGCTCCACTTAGCTTCTCACTGAAAGAAGGCTACTGGTTTCTTCCTTTGATGTAGCAACGGCTCCTATACCCACTCCTGATGCATCACACTCTACTTCAAAAATCTCGTCAAAGTCAGGTAGAGCTAGCACTGGTGCGTGAGTTAGCTTGTACTTCAAGGCATTGAAAGCAGCTTCTTGTAGCTCTTCCCCATGAGAAAGCAACATTCTTCTTGATCACAGCAGTCAATGGAGCAGCTATGGTGCTGAAAATCTCTAACAAAGCGCCTGTAGAAACTAGCCAACCATGGAAGCTCCTAACATGTGCAATGGATGTTGGAAGAGGCCATCTTGTATGGCTTTGATCTTCTCCTCATCCACTGTGTAATCCCTGTTTACTCACTACAAAGCCTAAGAAAACAAGCTGGTCAGTACAAAAGGGTGCACTTCTTTAGGTTGGCATATAAACCTTCCTTCCGAAGTGTAAGCAACACAATTTAGATGTTTTAGATGTTCATCTAAGCTCTTAGAGTAAATAAGTATAATCATCAAAATAGACAACAAACAAATTTTACTTATTGAATATCTAAGAACCTGGTTCATGAGCCTCATGAAGTGCTTGGAATTAGGTTAGTCCAAAGGGCATAACCAACCACTCATATAGACCTTGCTTGGTCTGAAGGCAGTCTTCCACTCATCTCCTTCACGATCAATTACTTGATGGTAACCACTTCTCAAATCTATCTTGGAAAAGATAGTT
>NW_026616782.1:0-21867 GCF_000801105.2 Raphanus sativus | reverse complement strand
TTTACTATTACACCAACTTTCTCAAACTCTTCTTTTACTCTTGTAATATCAACCTTAGCTTCTCCTCAATATTATCACCTCATTTTAACACTCCCCCTCAAGCTTAACCATGTGAGACAAGTTAAGATTGGAAGGACCATGAGTTCTCCCTCGTTAAAACCTCATTAAAGAAAACCCATTGGGACAAAACCTTAATGAGGAAAGAGTAGAGATCACATGATCAGGAGAGTGTATAAACTAGTGCTTGGGCAAAAGATCAATGAGCCCCAATCTGATATGAATGGACTCCATTGTCTTTTGCCTTGCTGCCTTTGTAAACACATCAGCCAACTGATCCTCACTCCTAGTGTAACAAGGCAGAATCACCCCAAGTATCATCATCTGCCTCACCTTGTGACAATCCACCTCAATGTGCTTGGTTCTCTCATGGAACACTGAGTTAGAGGCTATATGTATGGCTGCTTGATTATCACAGTGCATAACCATTGGAGTTACTTGCTCAATCTCCAAATGCTTCAGAATCCCCTTGATCCATACTAGCTCGTTAGTGAGCTTAAGCATAGCTCTATACTCAGCCTCAGCACTAGAGCAAGACACCACTTTCTGCTTCTTGCTCTTCCATGTGACAAGGTTACCTCCAATGAATGTACAATAACTGGTTGTTGATCTTCTGTCTGCTCGGTCTCCAGCCCAATCCGCATCACAATAGCCTACAACCTCAGTACTTTTGTTACATCCCATCCAAACTCCAAGACCAGTTGTTCCATTCAGATACATCAAGATCCTTTCCACCATTCTCCAATGATGCTCCTTAGGAACTTGCATGTGCTGACTCACTTGATTCACTGCAAAGCACACATCAGGTCTTGTGATGGTAAGGTAGATCAGTTTCCCCACCATCTTCCTGTATAGCTTAGGATCATGAAATGGATTGCTATCTTCAATCTCCCCCTCACGTGGAACCTTATAACCATCCTCCATTGGCATCTTTGCTGTCTTTCCACCATATGCATCAGCTTCTTTTAAGAGATCAATCACATACTTCCTTTGAGACAGAAACAACCCTTCCTTTGATCTGCATATCTCAATCCCAAGGAAGTATTTCATTTCTCCGAAGTCTTTGATCTCAAAGCTTGCTCTAAGGTACTCCTTTGTAGCTTTGATGCCTTCCTTATCACTTCCTGTGATGATGATATCATCAACATAGACCAGCAACACAATAATGCCGGATGGAGTGGTTAAGGTAAAGAGAGTGTGATCCAACTCTGACTTTCTGAATCCTCTCCCATTCAGTGTAGTGCTCAGCTTATTGTACCACGCCCTTGGAGATTGCTTAAGACCATAGATGGCTTTCTTTAACCTCAGCACATTGCCCTTCTTGACTAGATGTTCAAGACCTGGTGGTGGATGCATATACACCTCATCTTCCAATTCTCTTTGAAGAAATGCATTCTTCACATCCATTTGCCACAAATCCCACTCAAGATTCACAGCTAGAGACAATACAATCCTGATAGTATGAAGTTTAGCCACTGGTGCAAAGGTCTCCACATAGTCCTCACCATATGTCTGAGTAAATCCCCTTGCCACCAGCCTAGACTTGCGCCTCTCTATTCTCCCATCTGGATAAAACTTGATTGTGAACACCCATTTACTGGTCACTGCCTTCTTCCCTTTAGGTAGCTCACTCTCATACCAAGTTTCATTTTTAATCATAGCTCCAGATTCATCAGCCACTGATTCTCTCCACTCCTTTATAGCTACATCTTCCTCATAAGTTCTTGGGATGTAACACTAATCCAAGCTTACTGTGAAAGCTACATGTTCATCCGGGAACTCTGCAAAGGAACACACGGCTTGAGAGGGATGCTCCACAGCCTGGGCATTGTAGTACACTCTTGTGTTTACCCAGTTGGAGGAATCTCTCTTCACCCTAGTGCTTCTCCTTAACTCTTGCACTTGTTCCTCTTCTTGTGGCTCTTGTTCCTCAGCTTGATCACCACTCTCATTTGATCCACCAGAATCTTCTCCCCAATCTTCACTGGACTGAGTATCTGAACCAGTAGAAGTAGCTTCTCTTTGCTCATCTTCACTAGATTGAGCACCACTCTCTACTCCAGCAGTCGCCTCTTGATCATGTTGTTGACTTGAATCTCCTTGATTTTGAGATTCAGTTCCATTCCCCCTCTCATGATCAAGAGGAGTTGTTCTCACAGCTTCACCATGCTGGTTGGAAGGCTCTCTTCTTCCAGAACTCGGATCCAGGGATACTCCTATCCCTAACCTCTCCAACATCACTCTCAGTGTTGTTGCCCTATTAGATGGAGCTTGAGACAAATCCTTCAAATTTTCCCACTCCTTTTCTTCATAATACCCTTTACTTTCAACAAACTTCACTTCTCTAGACACCATCACTCTCTTTTCATCAGGATCATAACACTTATGACCCTTTTGTGTGATGGAGTATCCAATGAACATAGCCTTGGTACTCTTGGCTTCCAACTTGTTCCTCAGTTCTCCTGGAGTCATCACATAGCACACACATCCAAATACCCTTAGATGATCAATGAAAGGCTTCTTCTTATTCAACAACTCAAATGGAGACACATCATTCAGAATCTTTGTTGGGACCCGGTTGATAAGATAGCAAGCAGTTTGCACAGCATCTCCCCAAAATCTCTTTGGGACATTTGCATGAAACATCATCGACCTTGCAACCTCCATTAAGTGCCTATTCTTCCTCTCAGCTACACCATTCTGCTGTGGTGTATAAGAACAACTAGTCTGGTGCACAATCCCATTCTTGGCTAGATGGCTCTTGAATGCATTGCTGATGTATTCACCTCCATTATCTGACCTCAATATCTTCACCGAAGCATTGTATTGATTGGATACATATGCTTGGAAGTTCATAAATGCCTCCAACACCCTGCCCTTAGATGGAAGCAATGTTAGCCAAGTATACTTTGACTTCTCATCAATGAAAGTCACAAAGTATTTCTGGCTATCTCTAGACATGCATGGAGCAGTCCACACATCCGAGTGAACTAGATCAAAGCAATGCTCATAGGTTGTCTCTGAAGTTGGGAACACTGTCCTACAATGCTTCCCTAGAATGCATGCTTCACACTCCAAATGGTTGAATGACATGTTAGGCATTACCAATCCAATAGCACGAGCGTGTGGATGTCCTAGCCTTGCATGCCAAATCATGTTGTCCACTTTCTCAGCAGCACTGCTCAAACACCTAGGATCAGGAGACTCCTTGGTTACAAGGAGATGGTATAGCTGATTCTTGCTATCACCTCTACCAATGACTCTTCCAGTCTTTAAGTCTTGAAACTCCACCTCTTCTGGCCTGAATACTACTTGACAACCTAGATCAACCGTTGCTCTCTTCACTGATAGCAAGTTTGATTCAAACCGAGGCATATAGAAGGCATTAGTCTCCTTATCAAACAGTTTGAGCTTCCCCACTCCTTCTATGGGAATCATGTCCCCATTTGCTATCTTTACTCCTCCACTGGATCTTTTTATATCCTTTAGTAGATGTCTATCACTGATCATGTGATGACTCGCACCAGAATCAATGATAATGGGTTTGTTTGATGTGTATGCTTTGGTAGGAGAGCTATCCCTCCGGGTCGTAACCAAAGCATACATATGCTTAACAAACTCACTCCATTCCTTCTTGGTTACATGCTCATCTACTTCTGGCTTCTTTGGAACCATGCTCCCTTCTCCCATATAGGCAGAGTAGTTGCATACTCCCACAACTCTCTTCCTACACCTTATCATGTTGCTAAACCCCTTAGCTAGCATTCTCCCTTTCCTCTTCTTCCGGAAGCTCTCACTCCTACTCCCGGTTAGCTTCAATGAGCTCTCACTCCTACTCATGGTTAACCAACCTCTCATCATCTTGTGTGCTCTCTCCACCAGTACACACATTCCTTCTACATTCGCAAGTTGTTCTCCATTGAGAACCATCTCTACTAGCCATCCATAAGATGACTCCATGCTCGCCAAGAGCCTTGCTATCACCTCTTGCTTTGGTGTAGCATCCACATGAGTTCTCAACTCTTGTAGCTCATCCCACAAGTGTTGCAGCTCCATTAGATGATCTCTAACTCCAAGGATCCCCTCCTTGACCTCATACACTCTCCTAAGACTGATCTTGTTCTCATGAACATCTTCAATCCCCTTGAGCAGTGTACTACCATCAGTGTCCATCTCCTTCAAAGACTCCACCTTTACATTACTCTCATCAGTGGTGACCTCCTTTAAAGATCCCACCTTTACACCATTTCTCCCAATCCACAGCTCTCCAAGGCTGTCTTCAACCAGATTGACCAATTCCACTCCATTTCCCTGTTACACTTGTTGTTATTCATCAATAACCAACCGCAAACACAGAGATCAACACACAAGACTCAGCAATCCACAAACACCATCCAAAGGACCAAGCTTTAGCTTAGATCTTCCTCCAAGACTCTCCAAACAACTCGCCAAGCCTCTCAGCAAGCTAGACTCTCCTTCTGAGCTTGTCAAACACCTAAAGGAACCTCCTTGAAACTTGTCCTCCAAAAGAAACACCAACAGACCCAAACTCAAATTTTCAAAGATCTAGCTCACTAAAACACTCAAGAACACTCAAGAACACTCAAGAACATTCTTCAAAGATCACGAAATACTCTTTCTTTTAATGAACCTGGCTCTGATACCATGACATTTTAGAGATTAGAAAGAGTTTTAAGAGATTGAGAGAGTTTGTGAATCAAAGATCTAAGAGATTAAGAATGAAGAAACTAATAACACTATTTGGGAGGCACATTTCTCATTTGATTTCGCAAATGATGTTACAAGAGTATTTATAAGGGAAGAGTAAAACACATTAGGGTATCCAGAACACTATTTGAGCATGTGGAGTCAAGGGAAGCTTGTGGCTGTGAATGGTCAAGGTCGCTCCTCTTTGCCAGCCTGGTCAGGCTGTATGGATAAGGTATCTTATCCACAACGGTCACTAACAGTGCCTTGCACTCCTCTTCCTTTGCTAACCCATTTCAGACTCCCTTGGCCTAATCTTGGTCGATACTCTCCACACTGACTTGACTACCAAGCTTCTCAACAGTGAATAGTGAGTTTGTAATAGTAAATAGTGTTTTCACTATTTACTATTACACCAACTTTCTCAAACTCTTCTTTTACTCTTGTAATATCAACCTTAGCTTCTCCTCAATATTATCACCTCATTTTAACAGATAGACTATCCAGTCCAAGGACAGCTCCTGGTTACAAGAAGGTCTCTTCAGGTCCAATCCAAACTAGAAGACATTGATCAAAGGGAGAATCTCTTTCACACTCGTTGTACTGTTTATGATAAAGTTTGCAGCTTGATTATAGATGGTGGAAGTTGTACTAACGTGGCTAGTGAATCTCTTGTAGCAAAGCTTGGGCTAAAAACAGGGAAGCATCCTAGACCTTACCCACTTCAATGGCTTAATGAGGGAGGGGAGCTGAAGGTCACTGAGCAAGTTATGGTTCCTATAACCATTGGGAGGTACCAAGATGAGATAGTGTGTGATGTACTACCCAAGGCTTCCAGTCATATCCTCTTAGGCAGGCCTTGGCAGTATGATAAGAAAGCTATCCATGATGGGTTTACAAATCGCCACTCCTTCACTCACCGGGATAAAAAGATTGTGCTTGCACCTTTGTCACCTCAAGAAGTACATGAAGATCAGCTACAACTAAGGCTCAGGCGACAAGAAGCCAAGGAGAACTCATCTGAATCAAAGAAAGGGACTAATCCTTTGGCCAAAAACAGTGAGATCAGGAAAGCCTTGATTCTCCAACAACCTTTGCTTTTGTTTATCTTTAAAGGTTCACTACTAACTTCTTCTAACCATGCTCCGGAGCTTCCGAAAGGGTTTGAGTTTATCTTGCAGGAATATGGAGATATCTTTCCAGGAGAAAGTCCAGCTAGCTTGCCACCTTTCAGAGGGATTGAACACCAAATAAATCTGGTTCCAGGCGCTTCTCTTCCAAATAGACCAGCCTATAGAACCAACCCAGACGAAACCAAGGAGTTACAAAGGCAGGTTGATGAGCTGATGGCTAAAGGACACATTAGAGAAAGCATGAGCCCTTGTGCCGTGCCTGTACTACTGGTGCCAAAGAAGGATGGAAGCTGGCGCATGTGTGTTGACTGCAGAGCCATCAACAATATCACTGTAAAGTACAGACATCCTATCCCTAGACTTGATGATATGCTTGATGAATTGCACGGGTCTTGCATTTTCTCTAAGATAGATTTAAAGAGTGGATATCATCAGATTAGGATGAGAGAAGGAGATGAATGGAAAACTGCTTTTAAAACAAAACATGGATTGTATGAATGGCTTGTTATGCCTTTTGGTTTAACTAATGCTCCTAGCACCTTCATGAGACTGATGAATCATGTTTTGAGAGCCTTCATAGGACACTTTGTGGTAGTTTATTTTGATGACATCTTGATCTATAGCAAAAGTTTGTCTGAGCATACTGAACATTTGAGGATTGTTTTAGAAGTGCTTAGGAAAGAATCTCTCTTTGCTAATCTTGATAAATGTACTTTTGGAGCAGATCACCTTGTGTTGTTAGGTTTTGTTGTTTCAACACAAGGGATCAGGGTGGATGAAGAGAAAGTGAAAGCCATCCGAGATTGGCCAGTTCCTAAGAGTGTGAGTGAAATCCGGAGCTTTCATGGACTAGCTGGGTTCTACAGAAGGTTTGTCAGAGACTTCAGCACTATTGCAGCAACCCTCACTGAAGTTATCAAAAAGAATGTGGGGTTCAGATGGGAAGAGGCACAAGAAGAAGCTTTTCAGAATCTAAAAGGGAAGTTGACTGAAGCACCTTTACTTGCACTCCCTGATTTTTCTAAGACTTTTGAAATTGAATGTGATGCTTCTGGTATAGGTATTGGAGCAGTGCTGATGCAAGAGAAGAAACCCATTGCCTATTTTAGTGAAAAGCTTGGAGGTGCTATGCTGAACTATCCGACTTATGATAAGGAGCTTTATGCATTGATCAGGGCTTTAGAGACATGGCAGCACTACTTGTGGCCAAAAGAGTTTTTGATCCACACTGATCATGAATCACTCAAGCACCTAAAGGGACAACACAAGCTGAATAAGAGGCACGCCAAGTGGGTAGAATTTCTTGAAACCTTTCCTTATGTTATCCACTACAAGCAAGGTAAAGAGAATGTTGTTGCTGATGCACTTTCAAGAAGGTATACTTTACTTGCTTCCATGGAAACTAAGTTGTTAGGCTTTGATCAAGTAAAATCTTACTATGCTGATGATCCTGATTTCAAAGAACACTTTAAGGATAGTGAGAAACATGCTAGTGGCAAATTCTATCAAGCTGATGGTTTCTTATTCTTTGAAAATCGATTGTGCTTGCCTAATTGTTCTTTGCGAGAGCTCTATGTTAGGGAATCACATGGTGGAGGTCTGATGGGGCATTTTGGTGTTGCTAAGACCTATGCTATTCTAAAGGAGCACTTCTACTGGCCAAACATGAAGAGAGATGTCGAGAAGATATGCAGTAGATGTGTCATTTGTACTCAAGCTAAGGCTAAAGCTCGGCCTCAAGGTTTGTACACTCCACTTCCCATCCCTGATGCACCTTGGGTAGACATATCAATGGATTTTGTGTTAGGATTGCCTAGGACTAAGAGAGGCAGGGACTCGATTTTTGTGGTGGTAGATAGGTTCTCTAAAATGGCTCACTTCATTGCTTGCCACAAAACTGATAATGCTCTTCACATTGCTGATTTGTTCTTTAAAGAAGTGGTTAGACTTCATGGCATGCCTAGGAGTATTGTTTCTGATAGAGATACCAAGTTCTTGAGTTATTTCTGGAAAACTCTTTGGTCTAAGCTAGGAACTAAGCTGATGTTTTCTACTACTTGTCACCCACAAACTGATGGGCAAACTGAAGTAGTTAATAGGACCTTGGCTACTCTCTTGCGTGCTGTGATTAAAAAGAATATTAAGACTTGGGAAGATTGTTTGCCTCATGTTGAGTTGGCTTATAATCACTCTGTCCACCGAGCTACTAAGTTCTCACCTTTTCAGATAGTTTATGGGTTTAATCCTTTGACTCCTCTTGACTTGTTACCTATACCATACAAAGAGCAGATTAATCTTGATGGAAAGGCCAAGGCCGAGTTTGTTGTTTCTTTTCATGAGCAGGTTAAGAAGAATATTGAGGAGAGGACCAAAGAGTATGCAAGATTCGCCAACAAGGGCAGACGAGAGCTCATACTAGAACCAGGAGACTTGGTGACAATCCACTTGAAAAGAAAGGTTTCCTGAGGAAAGAAAGTCCAAACTCTTGCCAAGAACAGATGGACAATTTGAAGTACTGGAAAGGATCAATAACAACGCCTACAAGATCGATCTTCAAGGGAAGTATGCTATTAGTAATACTTTTAATGTTGCTGATCTAATTCCTTTTTGTGCTGATCATTTAGATTTGAGGACAAATCCTTTCAAAAGGAGGAGGGGATGATGCAAACCTGACTGAACCAGAGCTCAACTTGGCGCATGAGGAGCTGATTCAGCTAAGTGATACTGAGGAGGAGACAGAGGAGCTGAATGATACTGAAGAAGAAGCAGCTGAGCTAAGTGTTGCTGCAAAGGGGACATGAACTCTTTCAGCTCAAACCAAAACCAACTTCGATCAAGACCATCTTGCTATCTCAGGCCCGGTTACAAGATCTCAAACCAAGAAATTAAAGAAAACCATCTCAGCCTTGGTTCAGTTCAAACCAGAAGTAATCTCGACAACAAACCAAGTCAAGGAGATGTTTAATTACTCGGTCTTCAAGACAACCTAGTTTTCTTAAATTTCTTCTAAGTTTTACACAATTCCTTGTTACAAGTTTCCACAACTCTTTGACTAGTTTTCTACTTAAACCTTGTCGACATTTTGAGTAGGATTCATTCACTTTTCAAATAAAAATCTTTCCTTTGTTTTTGTGAATCCTTTGTTAAGTTTCTGAACACTGTTTGCCTAGGAGTTGATTCTCTGCAAGGCTCTTTTGCCTCTGATCATTGTTTGTGGGCGTAATACTCACGATCATTGGCACTTCTATACAAGTGTTTGATCTCTCCATCGATCTACACTGAAGAACACCTCCATATCAACCTATATCCATCATCCATCCCATTACCTTTCAAGGAGACAATACCATCCTTGTTCTAATCCGCAAATCACAACCCATATCACCCTCAGATCCAACCAAAAGGGATTCAAAAACCATCAAGGTTTCATTAAGTGGTATCAGAGCAGATTGAGGGCTTTGATTCAGGGTTTGATCTCGAATTTTTTTCTTCTCTTTGGGAACCTTTTATTCATTATGTTCTGTGAATCTATCCATCTCTTCTCTATCTATCTAAAAAGTCGAGGGGGCCGACCAGTATAAAAAAAAAGAAAGATCAAGGTATCTAAGGCTGAAGAGAAATCCAGCCAGACTGAAGAGAAATCCAGTCTCTGGTGGTAAAGCCTCTTGCAAACTAAATCTCTTAATACTGTCTATCTTTTCTTCTCTTTGGGGTAGGGAATTGATTTCAAAAGGCTTGAACTCTGTTTGCTATTGAACTTCTGGATTCACAAACTGAAACACTTGAGAGAAACACTTGAGAGAATACCATCCTTGTTCTAATCCGCAAATCACAACCCATATCACCCTCAGATCCAACCAAAAGGGATTCAAAAACCATCAAGGGTTTCATTAGAACCACGATCTAAGAAGCTTTATTTGGAACACTAATCAGTGGAGAATAACCAGGAAGTTGATAAATCTCATAGGAGTTGTGAGTAAGAAGATATCCACTTTCTATCCAGATGATTCCAGATTAGCTGTTCGGACATATGGCAATATCTTCATGATTCTTATCAAACCGGAAGAACCACGATCTAAGAAGCTTTATTTGGAACCACTAATCAGTGGGAGAATAACCAGGAAGTTGAATAAATTTCATAAGTGTTGTGAGCAAAAGATATCCCACCTTCTATCCAGATTATTCAGATTAGCATGTTCGGACATATGCCATTATCTTCATGATTCTTATCAAAACAGGATGAACCACGATCTAAGAGCTTTATTTGGAACCACTAATCAGTGGAGAATAACCAGGAGTTGAATAAATCTCACAGGAGTTGTAAGTAAGAGATATCCCACTTTATATCCAGATGATTCCAGATTAGCCTGTTCGGACATATAGCAATATCTTCATGATTCTTATCAAACCAGGATGAACACGATCTAAGAAGCTTTATTTGGAACCACTAATCAGTGGAGAATAACCAGGAAGTTGAATAAGTCTCATAGGAGTTGTGATTAAGAGAGTATCCCACTTTCTATCCAGATGATTCCAGATTAGCCTGTTCGGACATAGGCAATATCTTCATGATTCTTATTCAACCAGGATGAACACGATCTAAGAAGCTTTTTTGAACCACTAATCAGTGGAGAATAACCAGGAAGTTGAATAAATCTCATAGGAGTTGTGAGTAAGAAGAATATCCCACTTTCTATCCAGATGATTCCAGATTGGGCTGTTCGGACATATGGCAATATCTTCATGATTCTTATCAAACCAGGATGAACCACGACGATCTAAGAAGCTTTATTTGGAACCACTAATCAGTGGATAACCAGGAAGTTGAATAAAATCTCATAGGAGTTGTGAGTAAGAAGATATCCACTTTCTATCCAGATGATTCCAGATTGGGCTGTTCGGACATATGGCAATATCTTCATGATTCTTATCAAACCAGGATGAACCACGATCTAAGAAGCGTTATTTGGAACCACTAATCAGTGGAGAATAACAGGAAGTTGAATAAATCTCATAGGAGTTTTGGTAGATATATCCAATTTCTTCAGATGATTCCAGATTAGCCTGTTGGACATATGGCAATATCTTCATGATTTTATCAAACCAGGATGAACCTGATATTTTTAGTAGTATTGAGTAGATAAAGTGAATCGAGATGAGTTTAAGGGTAAAGGTTTATGAAGAACATGAAGAACATTGTGAACTAGAGAGAGAGAGTTGCAAATCGTGATATCTGATTAATGAGACAGAGTTTACAATATAAGGGAGAAGCTAAGACACAGATTACTATTCTAAGCATGTGTAGTCAAAGGATAAGGTTGCTTTAGTTTGAACTAAACCAATGAGAAGCTCCACATGCTTATGGGAAGAACCTTATCCATCCAGGCTGTTCCAGCCTGACTTGCGCAGCTTCTTCCCTTCTCCAACGGTCTGATTAACTCTTGCAAGCTTCCCACAGCATAGTAACCTTGGCATAGTAACTTTGGTCTTGTTACCAAGTTACCTCAGTAATATAAAGTTACCACAGTAACTAAAAAGTTACCACAGTAACTTTTATATTTACTTTCTCATCTCTTTGCTATCACATCTTCTTCTCATAAGTATCCAAGTCTCTTCTCAATATTAACCTCAATCTCTCATCCTTTCAACACTCCCCCTCAAGCTTAACCATGTGGAACAAGTTAAGCTTGGAAGGACCATGAGATCTTCCTCATTAAAAACCTCATCAAAGAAAACCCAGTGGGACAAAACTTTGATGAGGGAAAAAGAGTAAAGATCTCATGATCAGGGGACTAGCTGGTTGATGAGAGATCAATGAGACCCAACCTGATATGGATGGATTCCATTGTCTTCTTTCTCGCAGCCTTGGTGAAGATGTCTGCTAACTGGTCTTCACTTCTTGTGTAGCATGGCAAGATCACTCCCAAGACTATCATCTGCCTGACCTTGTGGCAATCCACTTCAATGTGCTTTGTCCTCTCATGGAACACTGAGTTGGTAGCTATGTGTATTGCTGCTTGATTGTCACAATGCATGGTCATTGGTGTAGCTTGCTCAATCTCCAAGTGTTTCAGGATCCCTTTGATCCAAATCAACTCGTTGGTGAGCTTCAGCATAGCCCTATACTCAGCCTCAGCACTTGAGCATGAGACCACCTTCTGCTTCTTGCTCTTCCATGTGACTAAGTTCCCACCAATGAATGTGCAATAACCAGTTGTAGATCTTCTATCTACTCTATCTCCTGCCCAATCCGCATCACAATAGCCTACAACCTCAGTGCTTCCATTGCACCCCATCCATACTCCTTGACCAGATGTACCATTTAGATACATCAGAACCCTTTCCACCATTCTCCAATGATGCTCCTTAGGTAGTTGCATATGTTGACTTACCTGGTTCACAGCAAAACAAATATCAGGTCTAGTAATGGTGAGGTAAATCAGCTTACCTACTAGCTTTCTGTAAAGCTTTGGATCATGGAAGGGCTTGCTGTCTTCACTCTCCCCCTCACGTGGGACTTTATAGCCATCCTCCATTGGCATCCTTGCGGTTTTGCCTCCAAGTACACCTGCATCTCTCAATAGATCAAGTGTATATTTTCTTTGGGAAATGAATAATCCTTCCTTAGCTCTACATAGCTCAATACCAAGGAAGTACTTCATTTCTCCTAAATCTTTTATCTCAAATACAGACTTTAAAAAGTCTTTAGTCTCTTGTATACCTGCCTTATCAGAACCAGTAATGATAATGTCATCTACATAGACCAATAGACAGATGATACCTGACTTGGTAGTAAGTGTGAACAGAGTGTGATCTAGTTCGCACTTCCTGAACCCTCTTCCATTCAGAGTGGTACTCAACTTGTTGTACCATGCTCTAGGAGACTGCTTCAACCCATAGATAGCTTTCTTTAGTTTCAAGACATTGCCTGGCTTCACCATTCCCTCAAGACCAGGAGGAGGTAACATGTAGACTTCATCCTCTAGTTCCCCTTGTAAGAAAGCATTCTTTACATCCATTTGCCAAAGATCCCACTCTTGGTTCACTGCCAAGGATAGTACTACCCGAATGGTGTGAAGTTTGGCAACAGGTGCAAAGGTATCAATGTAGTCTTCTCCATAGGTCTGAGTGAATCCTCTAGCTACAAGTCTTGTCTTTCTCCTATCTATCTTCCCATTAGGAAGGTACTTGATGGTAAAGATCCACTTACAAGATACTGCTCTCTTTCCTTTTGGCAATGTGCTTTCATACCAAGTGTCATTCTTGATCATGGCATTGGCTTCATCATTTACTGAGTCTCTCCATTCTTGAATCAACATAGCTTCTTCATAGCTTCTTGGTACATAACTCTCATCCAAGCTCACCATAAAGGCTTGATGCTCTTCTGGATACTCAGCAAAAGAGCACACAGCTTGGGAAGGATGCTCCACAGCCTGGGCATTGTAGTACACTCTCGTGTTTACCCAGTTGGAAGCATCCTTCTTCACCCGTGTGCTTCTCCTCAATGGCATTGAAGTAACAGCTTCTGGTTGGGTAGCTTCTTGTTGTGTAGTACTCGTAGTACTTGCCGGTTCATGTTCTTGACTTCCACTAGCTTCACCTTCTCTATACTGATCTCCTTGTTCAGTCTCACCTCCTTGATGCATCTCACTTTGATCATGATTTGCTGAGCTTTGATCTCCCTGACCTCCAGCCTCAGTTTCATTTCCCCCCTCATGATCAATGTGGGATGTTTCTTCAGCTTCATTTCCAGCAGTGGTGTTTGTACCACTTGGATCCTGGGTCATGTTGATCCCAATCCTTTCTAGTATCAATCTAAGGCTTGCAGCCTTATCAGATGGTCTAGACAAGTCTTCCAGGTCTGCCCATTTCGTATCATCATAGAAACCCTTCTCTTCCAGGAACCTGACATCCCTAGACACCATCACTCTCCTTGTGATCGGATCAAAACACTTGTAGCCCTTTTGAGTTGTAGAATAACCTACAAACATGGCTCTTGTGCTCTTGGCTTCAAGTTTGTTCCTCCTGTTTTCAGGCACCAGTACAAAACATACACAACCAAATACTCTCAAGTGTTCAATCACTGGCTTACATTGGTTTAGGACTTCATAAGGACACTGATCCTTTAATACTCTAGTTGGTGTTCTGTTGATCAGGTAGCATGCGGCAAGAACTGCATCACTCCAGAATCTCTTGGGTACACTAGTATGAAACATCATTGATCTAGTGACTTCCATGAGATGTCTGTTCTTTCTCTCGGCCACCCCATTTTGTTGGGGTGTATATGGACAACTAGTTTGATGTAGGATTCCATGTTGAGCAAGATGGTTCTTGAATGCATTGCTTGTGTATTCTCCACCATTATCAGACCTGAAAATCTTGATCTTGGCATTATATTGGTTAGAGACATACATTTGAAAATTTTTAAATGCATCAAGGACCATGTCTTTGGTTTTGATAATTGTTAACCAGGTGTATTTGGATTTTTCATCAATGAATGAGACAAAAGATCAAAGCATTTTTCATAGATGGTAGAAGATGTTTGAAACACAATCTTACAATGCTTTCCTAGAATACAAGACTCACACTCATTATTCTTAAACATGACACCTGGTAACATTAAGCTCAAGGCTCTAACATGGGGATGTCCTAGCCTAGAATGCCACAATGCACCTTTACTAAAAGCAGAACTTAATAAACAACTAGAAGAAGAAATAGGGGCAGTGTCTTGCAACAAGTAGAGATCTCCTCTTGAGGTTCCTTGCCCAATGAGCTTACAGCTCTCAATATCCTGAAACTTGACATCATTAGGACTAAAGATGACATTGCATTGAAGATCATTAGTGCACCTTTTGACAGATAAGAGATTTGAAGTGAACTCAGGCATGAACAAGGCTTTGGATTCCTTATTAAACAAATTCAACTTACCAATACCTCTAATAGGTATCCTATCACCATTAGCAATCATGACATGTCCTTGAGCAGGTTCAATCTCTTTAATCAATGAATGATCACTAATCATATGATGAGATGCACCAGAATCAACAATCAAAGGTTTCAAGATGGGTTTCCGAGCTATATGAGTACTATAAGCTCCCATCTCACCATTCAATGCATGAATACTCCTAACAGATTCAGTTTCAGTTCGCAAATGGTCAACCAATTCTAGCACCCTATCACCAATGCTAGCAGTTTTATATGCAGTAAGGGAGTAACCAAGGGTGTTACCAGACTCTTTTAAGGCTTTGATCAGGGCATCAATGTCGGATCTTCTTATCATCTCATGCTCCATGCTCTTCCCGGCTGAATGGAGTGATGAGAGAGCCTTGCCTTCACTTTCACCCGCCTTGCTTGTGGAGCTAGAACCAGATGGACCCGCTTCACTTGCCTCAGCAGAAAGGTTTGCTCTCCCTTCACGCTCCTTGTTGAACTTTGCCGGCTTGAGATGAGGGTGCAATATCCAACACTGACTCCTCTTGTGACCTTTGCGCTTGCAGTGATCACAATTGCCTCCAAATGACTTCTCCTGGTAACCAGCCTTGTTAGCTTGCATCTCTTCAGCTTTATGCGCCATAGTCATATCTCCTTTGCCACCAAAGAGACCTAAAGATCCCTCTTCCTTCTGGAGCTGAGCACACACTTCCTCCATTGATGGTAATGTTGGTGCTCTCAAGATGTGTTTGATCACATCTTTGTAAGCCGGATCAAGCGTAAGCAACAAACCAAATACTTGATCCTGCTCTTTCCTTTCCATCAGCACGCTCATGTCATTAGTGCTAGGCCTCAACGATTCAAGCTCAGACCACATCGGCCTATACTTGCCTAGATGCTTGGTGAACTCCTCACCATCTTGCACAAGGGTGTTGATGCCTTTCTTCAGCTCAAACACACGGCTCAGATTAGTGACATTTCCAAATGTCTTTTGGAGAGTCTCCCACAGGTGCTTAGGGGTCTCGCAGTAGCTGTAAGCATCCAAGATAGGTAGCTCAAGTGACCCTTGCAACACGGACAACACCATCAGGTCTTCTTGAATCCACTTCTTATTATCAGCAACCGCGAGTTCCTTTCCACCCTCCTGACCTTCTCCATCCTTGACCACAGGTGTAGGACCATCATCCGTGATATGACTCCACAACCCTAGCCTCCCAATAGCTGTCTTCACCAGTCTTGACCACAACAGGTAGTTTGTACCACCCTTGAGAGCAACTGGAACCGTAATCTTGCCTCCATCAATCTTGAAACCATCCATGATGATGAAAAGCGACCAAAGAACAGAGCTTTAAGCTTGAACTGTCTCAACAAACACTAAAGTGTATAACTTTAAGTGACAAACCGTGAACAACACTCCACAGTTTGAATCTTTACTTTTCCCGCGAAGAACAACCACCAAAGTTTGAACCTTGAATCAACCCGCGAAGAACACCAACCAAAGTCTGAAGCTTTAAGGACCACCACCGCGAAGAACACACCGGAGTTTGAATCTCTAAGAACCCCACCGTGAAGAACACTAAAAGCTTGAAACTTTATGACCCGCGAAGAACAAGAGCAAAGCTTGGATGATTTTGAATAAAAAAAAGAGAACAAGAAGAAATGAAGATGAAGAGACCACGAACTCAATACCAAAGCCAACCTGGCTCTGATACCATGATATTTTTAGTAGTATTGAGTAGATAAAGTGAATCGAGATGAGTTTAAGGGTAAAGGTTTATGAAGAACATGAAGAACATTGTGAACTAGAGAGAGAGAGTTGCAAATCGTGATATCTGATTAATGAGACAGAGTTTACAATATAAAGGAGAAGCTAAGACACAGATTTACTATTCTAAGCATGTGTAGTCAAAGGATAAGGTTGCTTTAGTTTGAACTAAACCAATGAGAAGCTCCACATGCTTATGGGAAGAACCTTATCCATCCAGGCTGTTCCAGCCTGACTTGCGCAGCTTCTTCCCTTCTCCAACGGTCTGATTAACTCTTGCAAGCTTCCCACAGCATAGTAACCTTGCATAGTAACTTTGGTCTTGTTACCAAGTTACCTCAGTAATATAAAGTTACCACAGTAACTAAAAAGTTACCACAGTAACTTTTATATTTACTTTCTCATCTCTTTGCTATCACATCTTCTTCTCATAAGTATCCAAGTCTCTTCTCAATATTAACCTCAATCTCTCATCCTTTCAACAGAACCACGATCTAAGAAGCTTTATTTGGAACCACTAATCAGTGGAGAATAACCAGGAAGTTGAATAAATCTCATAGGAGTTGTGAGTAAGAAGATATCCCACTTTCTATCCAGATGATTCCAGATTGGCCTGTTCGGACATATGGCAATATCTTCATGATTCTTATCAACCAGGATGAACCACGATCTAAGAAGCTTTATTGGAACCACTAATCAGTGGAGAATAACCAGGAAGTTGAATAAATCTCATAAGGTGTTGTGAGCAAGAGATATCCACCTTCTATCCAGATGATTCTAGATTTGCCTGTTCGGACATATGCCATTATCTTCATGATTCTTATCAAACCAGGATGAACCACGATCTAAGAAGCTTTATTTGGAACCACTAATCAGTGGAGAATAACCAGGAAGTTGAATAAATCTCATAGGAGTTGTGAGTAAGAAGATATCCCACTTTCTATCCAGATGATTCCAGATTAGCCTGTTCGGACATATGGCAATATCTTCATGATTCTTATCAAACCAGGATGAACCACGATATAAGAAGCTTTATTTGGAACCACTAATCAGTGGAGGAATAACCAGGAAGTTGAATAAATCTCATAGGAGTTGTGAGTAAGAAGATATCCCACTTTCTATCCAGATGATTCCAGATTAGCCTGTTCGGACATGCAATATCTTCATGATTCTTATCAAACCAGGATGAACCACGATCTAAGAAGCTTTATTTGGAACCACTAATCAGTGGAGAATAACCAGGAAGTTGAATAAATCTCATAGGATGTGATTAAGAAGATATCCCACTTTCTATCCAGATGATTCCAGATTAGCCTGTTCGGACATATGGCAATATCTTCATGATTCTTATCAAACCAGGATGAACCACGATCTAAGAAGCTTTATTTGGAACCACTAATCAGTGGAGAATAACCAGGAAGTTGAATAAATCTCATAGGAGTTGTGAGTAAGAAGATATCCCACTTTCTATCCAGATGATTCCAGATTAGCCTGTTCGGACATATGGCAATATCTTCATGATTCTTATCAAACCAGGATGAACCACGATCTAAGAAGCTTTATTTGGAACCACTAATCAGTGGAGAATAACCAGGAAGTTGAATAAATCTCATAAGTGTTGTGAGCAAGAAGATATCCACCTTCTATCCAGATGATTCCAGATTAGCCTGTTCGGACATATGCCATTATCTTCATGATTCTTATCAAACCAGGATGAACCACGATCTAAGAAGCTTTATTTGGAACCACTAATCAGTGAGGAATAACCAGGAAGTTGAATAAATCTCATAGGAGTTGTGAGTAAGAAGATATCCCACTTTCTATCCAGATGATTCCAGATTAGCCTGTTCGGACATATATGGCCAATATCTTCATGATTCTTATCAAACCAGGATGACCACGATCTAAGAAGCTTTATTTGGAACCACTAATCAGTGGAGAATAACCAGGAAGTTGAATAAATCTCATAGGAGTTGTGAGTAAGAAGATATCCCACTTTCTATCCAGATGATTCCAGATTAGCCTGTTCGGACATATGGCAATATCTTCATGATTCTTATCAAACCAGGATGAACCACGATCTAAGAAGCTTTATTTGGAACCACTAATCAGTGGAGAATAACCAGGAAGTTGAATAAATCTCATAGGAGTTTTGAGTAAGAAGATATCCCACTTTCTATCCAGATGATTCCAGATTAGCCTGTTCGGACATATGGCAATATCTTCATGATTCTTATCAAACCAGGATGAACCACGATCTAAGAAGCTTTATTTGGAACCACTAATCAGTGGAGAATAACCAGGAAGTTGAATAAATCTCATAAGTGTTGTGAGCAAGAAGATATCCCACCTTCTATCCAGATGATTCCAGATTAGCCTGTTCGGACATATGCAATATCTTCATGATTCTTATCAAACCAGGATGAACCACGATCTAAGAAGCTTTCTATTTGGAATGTTGAGCAAGAAAGATATTCCCACCTTCTATCCAGATGATTCCAGATTAGCCTGTTCGGACATATGCATTATCTTCATGATTCTTATCAAACCAGGATGACCACGATCTAAGAAGCTTTATTTGGAACCACTAATCAGTGGAGAATAACCAGGAAGTTGAATAAATCTCATAGGAGTTGTGAGTAAGAAGATATCCCACTTTCTATCCAGATGATTCCAGATTAGCCTGTTTGGACATATGGCAATATCTTCATGATTCTTATCAAACCAGGATGAACCACGATCTAAGAAGCTTATTTGGAACCACTAATCAGTGGAGAATAACCAGGAAGTTGAATAAATCTCATAAGTGTTGTGAGCAAGAAGATATCCCACCTTCTATCCAGATGATTCCAGATTAGCCTGTTCGGACATATGCAATATCTTCATGATTCTTATCAAACCAGGATGAACCACGATCTAAGAAGCTTTATTTGGAACCACTAATCAGTGGAGAATAACCAGGAAGTTGAATAAATCTCATAGGAGTTTTGAGTAAGAAGATATCCCACTTTCTATCCAGATGATTCCAGATTAGCCTGTTCGGACATATGGCAATATCTTCATGATTCTTATCAAACCAGGATGAACCACGATCTAAGAAGCTTTATTTGGAACCACTAATCAGTGGGAGAATAACCAGGAAGTTGAATAAATCTCATAAGTGTTGTGAGTAAGAGATATCCCACTTTCTATCCAGATGATTCCAGATTAGCCTGTTCGGACATATGGCATATCTTCATGATTCTTATCAAACAGGATGAACCACGATCTAAGAAGCTTTATTTGGAACCACTAATCAGTGGAGAATAAACCAGGAAGTTGAATAAATCTCATAGGAGTTGTGAGTAAGAAGATATCCCACTTTCTATCCAGATGATTCCAGATTAGCCTGTTCGGACATATGCATTATCTTCATGATTCTTATCAAACCAGGATGAACCACGATCTAAGAAGCTTTATTTGGAACCACTAATCAGTGGAGAATAACCAGGAAGTTGAATAAATCTCATAGGAGTTGTGATTAGAAGATATCCCACTTTCTATCCAGATGATTCCAGATTAGCCTGTTCGGACATATGCAATTATCTTCATGATTCTTATCAAACCAGGATGAACCACGATTAGAAGCTTATTTGGAACCATAATCAGTGGAGAATAACCAGGAAGTTGAATAAATCTCATAAGGAGTTGTGAGAGTAAGAAGATATCCCACTTTCTATCCAGATGATTCCAGATTAGCCTGTTCGGACATATGCAATATCTTCATGATTCTTATCAAACCAGGATGAAACCACGATCTAAGAAGCTTTATTTGGAACCACTAATCAGTGGAGAATAACCAGGAAGTTGAATAAATCTCATAGGAGTTGTGAGTAAGAAGATATCCCACTTTCTATCCAGATGATTCCAGATTAGCCTGTTCGACATATGGCAATATCTTCATGATTCTTATCAACCAGGATGAACCACGATCTAAGAAGCTTTATTTGGAACCACTAATCAGTGGAGAATAACAGGAAGTTGAATAAATCTCATAGGAGTTGTGAGTAAGAAGATTATCCACTTTCTATCCAGATGATTCCAGATTAGCCTGTTCGGACATTATGGCATTATCTTCATGATTCTTATCAAACCAGGAATGAACCACGATCTAGAAGCTTTATTTGGAACCACTAATCAGTGGAGAATAACCAGGAAGTTGAATAAATCTCATAGGAGTTGTGAGTAAGAAGATATCCCACTTTCTATCCAGATGATTCCAGATTAGCCTGTTCGGACATATGGCAATATCTTCATGATTCTTATCAAAACCAGGATGAACCACGATCTAAAAGCTTTATTTGGAACCACTAATCAGTGGAGAATAACCAGGGAAGTTGATAATCTCATAGAGTTTGAGTAAGAAGATATCCCACTTTCTATCCAGATGATTCCAGATTAGCCTGTTCGGACATATGCAATATCTTCATGATTCTTATCAAACCAGGATGAACCACGATCTAAGAAGCTTATTTGGAACCACTAATCAGTGGAGAATAACCAGAAGTTGAATAAATCTCATAGGAGTTTGTGAGTAGAAGATATTCCCACTTTCTATCCAGATGATTCCAGATTAGCCTGTTCGGACATATGGCATATCTTCATGATTCTTATCAAACCAGGATGAACCACGATCTAAGAAGCTTTATTTGAACCACTAATCAGTGGGAATAACCAGGAAGTTGAATAAATCTCATAGGAGTTGGATTAAGAAGATATCCCACTTTCTATCCAGATGATTCCAGATTAGCCTGTTCGACATATGGCAATATCTTCATGATTCTTATCAAACCCAGGTTGAACCACGATCTAAGAAGCTTTATTTGGACCACTAATCAGTGGGAATAACCAGGAAGTTGAATAAATCTCATAGAGTTGTGAGTACAGAAGATATCCCACTTTCTATCCAGATGATTCCAGATTAGCCTGTTCGGACATATGCCATTATTTCATGATTCTTATCAAACCAGGATGAACCACGATCTAAGAAGCTTTATTTTTGGAAACCACTAATCAGTGGAGAATAACCAGGAAGTTGAATAAATCTCATAGGAGTTGTGAGTAAGAAGATATCCCTTCTATCCATCAGGATGATTCCAGATTAGCTGTTCGGACATATGCCAATATCTTCATGATTCTTATCAAACCAGGATGAACCACGATCTAAGAAGCTTTATTTGGAACCACTAATCAGTGGAGAATAACCAGGAAGTTGAATAAATCTCATAAGGTTTGAGT
>NW_026616781.1:0-21905 GCF_000801105.2 Raphanus sativus | reverse complement strand
CTAGTGCTGACTTTTTTTGGCTGACATTATTGCACATCGATAGAATTTGACTTACCAACTTTACCTAGAAAGCTCGATAACACATGAATCCATCTTAACCTTTGAATTCACACTAAATAACTTACCAGACCCTTTGAAATAAATATAATTCTGTATTTATGAGTGAAATATCTAGAAGACTAATTATAATAAGGTTTATATAGTTTTATTGATGAAACAAAGAAGGTATAAGCTTGAAACGAGGTATTGTATCTGACTGGTACGGTTCAGATATAGTATTATAGTTTTTAATGATGATTTCAAGGTATTATAGATTTAGCATATGATTTGCTGTATGTAAATGTTAACTAGAGAAGAAACATCAATATTTAGATGATACGCTGCCCACAGGATAGAAAAGCATTGAACTATATGGTTCAAAGAATGCATGAATTTTCAAATGTTTTTTCCTTTCTCAGAATATATTCAGATACTTGAACCAACATTCTCATCAATAATTTGGGGGTTTTAATCAAATAACAATGTCATGGACACAAAAACTTTAGACCATACGCAAAAAAACCAAAAAACGGCAAGTAGTCTCAAGGCTTTCCAACACAGCTGGCTAATGAGGGCCGATCTTTTAGTTACTGGGCCTTTGAGTTAAGAAAAGCCCAATATCTTCTTTGTCGGATTTCAGAAAATTCCCAGCACGTGAGTTCCACGTGGGGGTAGGATCTGAGAAAACCCTAAGCGAGTCACTTGTGGGAGGAGACGCCGCCGGAGTCGCTGATAGAGAGAGAAAAAGGTACGTTCTCTGCGGCGATTTTCGATCCCCCCTCTCTCTCTCTCCGTATCGATTAAAATCTGTTCATCGTAAAGTTTATACATTTTCTTCAGACAAAACATCGTAAAGCTTATATCTCTGCTTCAGACAAAACCTAGGTTTCGTAATGTCGTGTCCGAAAATCTTCACTTCTCTGTGTTTCAAACTGCGGTTTTGATTTCTTTCACTTTTTTGTGTGTTGTCAGGTCGTTTTCGATCGACACTCTCTCTCAAAAATGGCAGATCAGGAGGCAGACACGAACATCGAGATCTGGAAGATCAAGAAACTAATCAAAGGCCTCGAGTCCGCGAGAGGCAACGGCACGAGCATGATCTCCCTCATCATGCCGCCACGCGACCAGGTCTCCCGCGTCACCAAGATGCTCGGCGACGAGTACGGAACCGCCTCCAACATCAAGTCCCGAGTCAACCGCCAGTCCGTCCTCTCCGCCATCACCTCAGCTCAGCAGAGGCTGAAGCTCTACAACAAAGTCCCCACCAACGGGCTCGTCCTCTACACCGGAACCATCGTGAACGACGACGGCAAGGAGAAGAAAGTCACGTTCGATTTCGAGCCTTTCAGGCCCATTAACGCTTCCTTGTACCTTTGTGATAACAAGTTTCATACTGGCGCTTTGAATGAGCTGTTGGAGAGTGATGATAAGTTTGGGTTTATCGTGATGGATGGTAACGGGACGTTGTTTGGGACCCTGAGTGGGAACACGAGAGAGGTTCTTCACAAGTTCACTGTTGATTTGCCGAAGAAGCACGGGAGAGGAGGACAGTCCGCGCTTCGTTTCGCTAGGCTTAGGATGGAGAAGAGGCATAACTACGTGAGGAAGACCGCGGAGCTCGCGACCCAGTTTTATATCAACCCCGCTACGAGCCAGCCGAATGTCGCGGGTTTGATCCTTGCCGGTTCGGCTGATTTCAAGACCGAGCTTAGCCAGTCTGAGCTGTTTGATCCGCGTCTTCAAGCGAAGATACTCAACGTGGTTGATGTTTCCTACGGAGGCGAGAACGGATTCAACCAGGCGATCGAGCTCTCTGCTGAGATTTTGTCTAACGTGAAGTTCATTCAGGAGAAGAAACTGATCGGGAAGTACTTCGAGGAGATAAGTCAGGACACGGGGAAGTACGTCTTCGGCGTGGAGGACACTCTGAAGGCTCTGGAGATGGGCGCGATCGAGACGCTGATCGTGTGGGAGAATCTTGATATCAACAGGTACGAGCTGAAGAACAGCACGAGCGGGGAGATTGTGGTGAAGCACTTCGGGAAAGATCAGGAGACTGATCAGAGCAACTTCCACGACGCGGAGACTAACGCTGAGCTCGAGGTCCAGGAGAAGATGCCGCTGCTCGAGTGGTTCGCGAACGAGTACAAACGTTTCGGATGCACGCTTGAGTTCGTGACTAACAAGTCACAGGAAGGGTCGCAGTTTTGCAGAGGGTTTGGTGGGATCGGTGGTATGCTTCGTTACCAGCTTGACATGAGGACGTTTGATGAGTTGTCGGATGGTGACGTGTATGAGGATTCTGATTGAAGTGAGAAAACCTTTTGGTGCTGGTTTCAGATCGATACAGTAAGATGGTCTCTTTCTTAAAATTTTATCTTCTCCGACAGTTTGCTAGACAGTTTATGTTGTAATTGATTCTATTTTGAAGGTTCTGGACATCTTTTTTCGGTTCTAATTTCTGGTTTCAACTATTTTTTCACGAGAAAATCAATGGTGAAATGTTTTATATTTGATTTAGAGTCATTAGACCAATGGAGAGCTAGAGTTGTTAGCAAAAAAAATTGGAGAGCTAGAGTTAAACTACACATCTCATTCCATAAAGTTCTTCTGCATGGCTTTCTATTATGTCAACGTTCAAATATTACAGAAAAGATGTCTGAAGGGAGAAACAACATCTTAAAGCTAAAACCAGCTTTGTTTTGTGTGGATGCACTGTTTACTCTTTTTCCATGTGTGTTCTACGTGTTCTTGTACAAGAGCAAAGCATTGGAAAACACATTTCTCAGAAAAAAGCTAAATAAAAAGTTGTAAAAAGCAAAACACATGTTTTGTTTCAAAGCTAAAAGATAAAACAGTTATCATATGAAATACATATGGTTAAAAAACTTTGATGAAAAACTAAGTAAGAAGAAAACTACAGAACTAAAGAAAAGGCTTTAGATGTAGCTCTGTTTTCACACACATACTTCTTCACTGGACTCCTCAAACCAAACCGGTGTAGCCCACAGTGTCTAACAGCACTGCTTTGATCTGTTCAGGCACCACATCATGGCCTTCTTGGCATTGCTGATTAGTGAACAAAAACAACAAAACAAAACATGTTATTACCACCACTAAGTACTAATCACTCTCTCAAAATAACTATCCTTTTTGGCTGCTTACTTTACTTAACTTAGTAATGATCAGCAAAACATCTAGTTATTATATTACCTCAGCACGGAAAACATCCAAAGCAAACCCGTTGAAGCAGCTAACTACAGCTTGTTGAACATCCAATCCTAAGTTATCCAGAGCTCTCATGGTGGAAAGTAAAAGACCAGGTCGTCGTCCACAGAACATGTGGATGTTCACTGCCTTTCCTTCTCTTAACTTAACCTCAATCTACATTATAATTATAAAAAAAAAAGTATATAAAAAAACAAAGAAGCCTTACTTAAGCTAACTAAAGAAACAGGTTATTATTCTTACTCTAGCTTGCTGGTCTCTAGGGCTTGGAAAGGAAGAAGAAGAAGGACACAACTCTTCCTTAACACGGTAACTCAGCGTTTGCGTGGTCGGTGTTAACGGATGCAAGCTTGAAGAACTCGGTGGAGCAGTAGATTCAAGTTCGGTATGAAGATCATTGATTCTCTGTAAAAGCTCTTTAAGATAATCAATAGCATCACCAAGTATAGATGCTCTATCCATCTGCATCCACAAAAGAAACAAGAAATCTGCATAAAGATCTTATAAAAAGGACAAGAAAGAAAGAATGTTAAAAACTTACTTTGCTGATCTTGGGGACTACTGATCTGAGCATGTAGAGCCTGTCGTTAAGCTTCTTCCTTCTTCTTCTCTCAGCCATTAGATTCTTAGCAGGCATTCCTTTCTTCTTGCCTTTGTTGTTGTTGTTGTTATGCTCATCAGAGATGATGTCTGTGATTCCAGTGCTCGCGTCATCGAGATTCTCACGCTCGTAGCTTGATCTTCTCATCTCGGAGGAAGACTCCGAGTTGCACGTTTTGCTGCTTGAGCTCTGACGCATCGCAGCTCGTTTCTGGAAGAGCGTCGGCTGCGAGGTAGGTGAAGCTAAGACGTCTAACGGTTTCAGAACCTTGGCTCTGTTCTCGAAAACGCCGTTTGTGATTCCAGCAAACTCGAGAGGAGTGAATCTGTTACCTACTCCGGTGGTGTTTTCCGGCCGGGAAGAGAGAAAGTGCGGTGGTGAACACAATTGAGAGAAGTTTGGAGTCTGGTTTACATGTGTTTGTCCTAAAAAGCCAGAACTGAAGCCGAGTTCATCAAAAGGGTTGTTGTTGATGTTGTTGTTGTTACTGGTGGGGACGTTGAGTAGAGAAGTGAAGCAAGCTTTTGTAGCCAAGAAAGACTGTTCTTGTTGTTGTTGTTGTGGGGCAGAGTCGAGTGTGAAGTGTTGCAACGGAGAGGAAGTATCAATAGATTGCTGCTGAAGAAGGAGAAGGAGGTTCTCTGAAGGATTCAAGGGAAGTCCACCACTGAATCTGAGGTCGTTATGGTGTAGTGGTTGTGGGTTATTAAACCAGTTTTCTTCTGTGTTTCTGACCCACGTCCCAGATTCATCCTCGTTATCGCCTGCTTGAGATGCTTCACCAAGCCAAGTTCCGTCCCCGTTCATAGCTCTATCACTGATGTTTTTTTTTTTTGAGTTTTGAAGGTGGAAGAAAAAGATGAAACCTGAAAAGGGAGACAAGGCGAGAGAAACGGAGAGATATACTTTGAATATCTTTCAGAGAGGTTTCCTTGAAAAGGAGGAGGCGTTAAAGAGGAATCACGAGGATCTTATGAAGATGGCTGATCAAAATAAAGGAAAGATAAAAGATATAAAAATTTGCAGAGCTCATCAAAATCCTAAAAAAGCTAAAGACTTGCCACTGATTCTCGTGACGATCCCTTTGCTCTTTGCTTTACGTCTCTCACCTCCTTCACTTCATCTTTGCCACCTCTCTCTCTTTTTCTCTCATTTGGAAATAGTTCAGTTACATAGTGTGTCAGAACGTTTGGAAAGATAATTAGCAAAGACTAAACCCCGACCATTAGTTTATTACTATGTTTTAGTATCACAAACAAACAAAAAATTATAATGTAAATGGTCAGATATAAAATAGTCAAATAAGAATATCCGAGTATTACAAATTCATCTTGTATTTGCCTTTGGATATTAAGCTACAACTAGAAGCCTACAACTTAAATCAATTTTGGACCAAAAAAAAGGAATCCAATAATTCAAGACTAACTTGGATAAAAGATGTCGGAAGCAATGGTCCCTTTCTTTTAAACAACGAGGCCATGGTCCCTTCTTCATCTTCCTTTGCCTCCACTCATTTTAAAAGTAATAAAAGTATTTTTCTATTAAAAAGAAAACATCCACAAAATGACAAAACAACATTTTTTTCACATTGCTGTAACCCTGATTCCTTTTCTTATGATTATGAGCATACTTCAAATAATCGATTTTTGGTGTAAGTATCTCAGATCCTACATTACTAATTTACTATAAGAAATCCAAGATTAAGCATTTAAATACCAGCCGATGAATATATTAACAATGAAAAAGTACTTTCAAAATTGGACTTAGTGTAAACATGGATAAATATACTTTAGATGTGCTATTTTTGCAATTCTCCCATGAATATTTTAGCAAAATTTTTTTTTCTCCCTTAATAAAATACACCAACCAGGTCAACTGAATACTTACTAATGTTATTCAATGAGACAAAAAAAATTCATCTTAAGCTAATAGTCTATGGCAAGTGGAAGAGAAAATATGTTACTTGAGGGCCAAGATTTGAAATATTTTAATCCAGGTCGGCCTCATATTTGCTGCTAAGTTTGGGCCATACCAGTGAGATTCTAAACCCTCTCAGTGATCTGGAGGTTTACAACTCATCAAGATCTGAAAAATGTTATTCGCTGGAAGACAGCAGCAGCATTACTCCACCGGGTTAACCTCGCCGCCGCAACTTCCGATTCAACAAAAGAGATGGGGTCATCACAGTCTTCACAGCTACTCGACGATGAAGAAGAAGAAGATGACGAAGATGAACCAGAAATCGAAGAAGGTGTTGATGACGAGGGAGGACTGAACAGAAGAAGAAGAAGAACCGAGCTGGTGGAGAATCTGTTAGTGAAGAAAGTCCTCGAGCAAGAGCCCGAGATGCTCCCATGCCACGCATCCGCTTCCCCGCTCTCTCCTCAGCTCTCTTCCCTCGGCACGCCTCGAATCGGACCTTCTATCAAAGTCTGGGACCCTTACAACGTCCTCGCTCCACAACCTCCACCTCCTCTCTTCTCCCGTATCTCTTCCTCCTCCGCGGAGCACGATCGCGCCGCCGTCACGGAGGTGTATTTAATCAGCCACGGAGAGTGCGATCTCGACCTAAGGCCTGATCTGATCGGAGGGAGGTGCCACGTGGCCACTCTCACCCCCAACGGGAAACGCCAGGCGAGGGCTCTCGCCGTGTTCTTGAACTCCGAAGGTGTTCGGTTCGCCTCCGTCTTCTCTTCGCCTCTGGATCGTGCTAGATCCATGGCTGTTTCCGTCTGTCAGGTATAAGGCTGTGTGGATCGATTTGAACTAGAAGTGCCTCATGAGGATGAATCATTCTATAACCGTTTAAGAAGATGACATGTTGAATTGGACTATTTAGAAATGTAGTTATATAATGATTCTTGTGGTTAAGTGATGCGTTTGATACTTTATGTATAGGAAATGAATTTTCCAGAGGAGCATGTACAGTCTTCAGAGGCTATTGTTGAGATGAGTCTAGGAGACTGGGAAGGTTTCCATAGATCAGAGATCTACACGCCTGAAACTCTGAGTTTGGTAGAGAGATGCCAACCTGATTTCTCACCTCCCTCAGGTGAATCACTCAGACAAGTCGAGTTTCGGATGGTTCAGTTTCTGAATGGACTTACTGAGAAGCTCAGGTCTACACATCACGTCAATGCTCGTGGAGGGTTGTCGCAGAGTAGTCCTCACTCGCTAGCTACGTCTATTCATCGCCCAAGTCTTACGAGGAAGAAGTCTGGGAAGAGCAGGTTTCAGGTGATGAACACGACAGGTGGTGATCATGAGGGTAGTGAAGAGATTATGTTTAGTCATCAGAATGATGAACAACATTTGGGTGATATAAACGCCAAGAGTTCCTCTTCTTCTCAACTCTCGACCTGCATTGGAGTTTTTACACATTCGTTGCCTATAAAGTGTCTCCTGACCGGCATACTCGGATGCAGCTCGGTAATGACGCATAAGATCTGTGTGGAGGATACCTCCGTGACCGTGTTACAGCATTCGTGGAAAACTGGGTGGCAGGTAAAGCGGTTAAACGATACTGCTCATCTTAGACTGTTGTAGCATCATCATGAAGATCGACAAGGTTATGCTACTGCCACGAGCTTCTTGTATTGTTTGTTTTGAGAAAGAAAGAAAAAAATGCTGAAGGATTAATCGTTAATTTTTGTTGTCTGCCTCTTTGTTTTGTTTGATTCATTTCATTTGCAAGTTTTCTAAAAGAATCTTATGTAATTCTTATACTCTTAAACCAAAGGTAAAAAAATCTTATATGATGAATGATTAGCACATTACTTATTTACCCTTATGCGGTGGAAGTGAGAAGAGGTAAATGCAATCACACGGCTCAAGAGGTAGAAACCAAAAAGACAGCCATGTGAAATAATTAAAACCCATAATGTAGTCCGTGAACACATTCATTTTCTTTGTTTCTTAGTAAGACACGCACATACACACATGGGAACACAAGAATCTGTCTTCTTCTCTGTTACATTATTTATAATCACTTTGGAAGAAGTATCTTTCTTTAGCAGAGCAGAAGAAGAAGAAGAACACGCATGGCTCTGTCTTCTAGCTTCTCAGTTTCTGTGTTTCTCTTGATCGTTGTGTCGGTCCAATGGACTATGGTTTGCAGTGAACCCACAATCTTATCTTCTCCTGCTGTCTTACCGTATAGCAATGCACCGGATATGTCTTCGTTTTTCCCTTCCCCGACCAAAGACCGGACATTTGATACTGCTGCATCTCCTGCTCCAGAAACAGAGGCCCCTGGTCCTAGCTCAGGCCAGTTTAATGGAAAGGTTGCAGGTATCTCCATGCGGCTTCGTCCTGATCTCCCTTTGGTTCTTGTCATTTTTGGCATCTGTAGCTTTCTATCTGTATGTTATTGATGTTGTAATCTTTGTGTTTCGCTTTTAGAGTGTCATATTTCCTCCTCTGAGCCTCTTTTTGTTCTTAAATCTCACGAACTTCAACATGTACTGTTACACTTGTGTGTATTTATTTCTATAAGAAAATACAGTTAAGCAGTATAATATCCGTAAATGTAGTCTAAATTAAAGTTTGGAATATACGGTCCACAGAGGTTAGATGTGTTTGCACTTTAGTATCATCCCGGGTATCATCGCCGATTGATAACTGAACTTTACAAGTAAATAATATAAACAAAAATAAGTCGGTCAGATTTGTTTTTCCTCTTTTCGTAAAAACGAATAAACTGAATAATAATGTTCTGACTGATGAAAAGTAGCATAAATTTATAAAATGTTACAATGAAATAAGAAAATATTATTATTCAAGAAGGTAACAAACTGTATAACATCTTCTCCTCCACAAGTAACAGAAACGCACCGGAATCTAAAAAGACTCCGGCCAAATAAATTACAGTATCTTGAGTGCCACCTTAATATTTCCTTCTTTTATTTTCAAAATATATTACGAAAAATAAAAAATGAAATATATAGAACACAAACAAACATAACAGATGGAGACTGAGATGGAGAAGAAGCATCAAACCAATCTCTCATCAATTTCAAGCAAGGTTGATCGTGAAGGAGACATAAGGATGTGTCTCTGAGTCACCTGCTAAACCAGCCATGGCAGCTCCTCCATCCTCCTCGCTTTTCCAGTATAAACTGCATTTTTTTATCATACAATCAGCTTCCAGGTAACCTATGTCTAGAGCGATAAAGCAGAGACTTTTAACATACCTGTTGGTAGAATCACACAAGCGTTCAAGAATGGAGCGCACTTTCTTTTCACTCTTCACAGCCGGAGATAAGACGCATGCCTGGAAAATAACTCATGCCAAGAGAAAGTAGTTTGGTCAGGGAGCTAACAGGGTTGAGGGATTCACTTAAAAAGAACAGCTTGGAGTCTTAGTTTACCAAGAACGCAGGAGGTAAACCATATCTCATAATGCTCTCAGCGAATATGCGCACAGCACAGAAATGCATCCAGGAGCTGAAAACCTACACATATAGACCAAACGATCAAGAAAGATACGGGTATTGATTTCTAAGATGATGTTACCAGAGCATAGCTATGCGTACCTCTCCATAGCTGGTGTAGCACCATTGCAAAAGAGAGGTTCTCAAACTTTCCTGATCCTGAACCAACTTTTCTAGCTCTTGTTTACGAGTCTCTTGTGCTTCAACGCTATGTTCAAAATCACGGACCTAAAGAGAACGGTGTACAACATAAGATAAACAAAGCTTTTAGAATCAACAGGTAGTTATTTCTGATTGTATCACTACTACTAGCAGGTAGTTATTTCTAACTTCTAACGAAGCTTTCGAGGTCATATCAAGAAACTTGACTTAGCATACTCACTTGGAATCCTTTCTCACGAGCACTTGTCCTGAAATTGTCCGCAACACGAGTAAAGAGAGTGACGGTGTAAAGAGCATACTCATTATCCTCAAACAATTTCTTCGAGGACCTAGGAACCTGAAACAGTTTAAATAAAGTAATTATTATCAATTGCACTGTGACGGAAGATATTAAGTGGCTATCATTGGTCTATTCTATAAACTCAAGAAAACAACAACTTACCACATATTCGGTTAATGTCTCATAACATGCTAGCCAGTCTTTCTGGGAGTACTTTGGAACAACAGCAAGGAGAGTCACGAGATGTTCTGACGCAACAATATCTTCTGGCTTAACCAAGTTTGAGAGGTCACGAACAGCTAAGCTGTAACAAAAAGGAGGAAGATAAAACTCAGCCACATTGCCATAAACATATAGTTTTAAAAAAAATCTAGGCAGTAAATACCAACAGCATTATCCAGGAAAAACACATGTTCGAACATGTATCACGAAAACTTAGATCGATAAGAACAGTATGAATAAGAGAAAGAAGAGAAAAGCTTACCTTCCACTCTGCTTTCGGTTAATGGCATTGAGTTGACCGCGGACATTGTTATACTCAGCGACACGAACCTGAACATACGTGCAATAAGAGTCGTTAACACGAACCACAGTTCAATTAATCACCAGACTATATTTCTAACCATAGCGTAAAACAAGATCTACATACTAGTACTCTTCACAAAGAAACTCGCATTATGCAGGCTTGTATCAAAAGGTTTAAGCTGAAATACCTTGAGATCATCTTCAATCTTGGCAACCTGAGACTGAATATTCTCCACAACCTCCTTCAAAGGTGACATTGTTGGGTACTTAGCTTCATCCCACACAAACCTAAAACAAGTTCCGAACTCAATCACCACCAAATCAGCAATCAACTCATTTTTGAATGAGAAAAAAAAAAGAAACCTGGTGAGATAAGAGTCAACAGGAACTCCATCAACAGTAAGAGCATTGCTCTCAACACCAGAAATCCTCTCCAGCTCCTCGATCTGTCTCCTGATCTTCTGAGAAACTCCTTCCACAAAGCTATTCGACTACACATCATCATCATCATCAATTCCAAATACGATCCAATAATAAGGAGGAGGACAAACGCGAAATGTTACCTTGAGAAGATCATCGCCGAGTGCGAGAAGAGAATCTAAGGTTCCAACACGAAGATTAGGGATGTTGAACTGCGAAAAATCGAAGAGATTATTATTAGATCGTAATCACAAAGATCTCTGGACAATAATTTTAAATCGAAATCGAGCAAAAAAAATTATCATACCCGATAAAGAGGAGTATCAAAGGAATGCTTGGAGATCTGCTCTTGAAGACGATTCCACGAGGTGGAAGAAGAGTCCTTCACTGGTAGAGACACCACCCAGTACCTCGAAGTCATTGTTTCTCTCAATCTGACTCTCTCTTCTTCTGCTTCTCCTCCGATGGATCTCTCTCTACTTCTTCAATCATAATGGATAACCGGTTCAAAATATATTACTACTAAGGAGTAGAAAACCAAACCGGTAAGATAGTATCATTACCCCGGTTTAGTATCTCCCCCCGCACGTTCTTCTCCACCTGTCACGAGAAAGTGGGCTGCTAAAGGTCTGATGGGCCGAGCCTGATAATAATAAATAGGTAGAAAAATTACCGCGAAAATTCTAGGGTTACAGTTTGCTTCTGTTTGCCTCAAAAGCCCTAACTCTCTGAATCGTCGTCATTGAACCCGCCGCAAAGTCTCTCTGCAAGCACGAGGAAGACAGATTCATCTATGGCCGACGTTGAGAACCAGCAAGATTCCTCGTTTCCGGTGAAGAGAAAGTCGGATCTCTGTTCGAAAGACGAGGAGAATGTGGCGAACAAGGCTCAGAAGCTTAATCCTGCATCGAGCTCTGCTGATTGTGAGTCTAAAGACGGAGGAGAAGTTAATGGAAGCAGCGTCGAGCATCTGAATTCATCGATCTCGCTTGAGAAAGGCGATCTTGTAGCTGAAGAGAAGCAAGAAGGAGAAGAAGAAGAGGAAGACGATCATGAAGAAGAAGAAGAGGAAGAAGAGGTTGATAGGAAAGGGAAAGGTATATCGAGGGAGGATAAAGGAAAAGGGAAACTGATCGAAGTTGAGGAGAGTGACGATAGTGATGATGATGATGATGAAGACGACGAAGATGGTGATGAATACGACGAAAGCGATTTGTCAGACGATCCTTTGGCGGAGGTGGATTTGGATAATATCCTTCCGTCGAGGACTAGGAGACGATCGATCCAGCCTGGAGTCTATATCTCCAATGAGCGTGGTGGAGTTAACAAGGATGATGATGATGATAGCAGCGATGATAGTGACGCTTAATTAAAACCTTTAGCTATAACGACGGTTAGTGTTTAAGAAGTCAAGAGTTTTTAGTAAAGAGAGCTTGTCTGTGTTCAAGTGATTATTGGTCTTTAATCTGTTGTATCGAACTCTTGAACCCAAGTGTGCTATATATCTTATTGCAGTTTCAACTCATTGTGCCTCTTGAGTTTTCGATTGATGCTTAAAGTCATCGTCTTTTCTCGATTCTGTGAGAGTGTGACTTTTATGCTTGTGGCTTGACATTAGCTAGAACTAGTATTGAACCGGTAGATGTGTGAGATAAGTAATTGGGATTTACTCTACTAGAGGCCGGCCATGAGTGATCATTAGAAGTCTTGTTTGAGTTGTTTGAGAAGCATGAATCGATAAAGTAATGCTTTGAAGTGAATATTCCTCAACTCGATAATTATTCATGCTTTTATTACATGTCTGAATAAACCAGTTCGTGTTCTCGTTTAGTTGAGAGCAATGCAACCGAAGTCTCTTACACTCGTACTCGTAGTAGTGGTTTGTGAGATGGGATTGGGTTAAAGCTAAACTAGTTAGAGAGGATATGAGAGTAGTAAAGTACTAGTGGCAATGCTCTTCACTTTTTTATGTCGATGATGAGTAAACAACGAAACTGTTTTTCTTAAGAAGTATGTATTTACTCGAGAGACTGTTACACCTCATAGGATTTTAAACGATGATAAAGTTGTTCTGTGATTGTTAAGATCATCGTTTTTTTTTTTAATCTTAATCTATTCAGCTTGTGTGAGAGAGTCTCTGCTTCTCCAAACTTTTAAAAGCTAAAAGCTTCTCAACTAAATCTATGTTTGCTGCAGCGATATCTCTGAGGGGTTACATTTTTTTTTCTTTTTGAACACACTCTGAGGGGTTACATAGATTCGTATAGTTCAATTATAAGAGTTGCAGATTTTCTTTTTGTCAGGAGAATATCATCATCTCTCTTATGTTTTTAATGCACAAGAAAAGGAGAGAACTGGACCACCTGGGAGTGACAATGAGAACTGAAAAGGGGTTCCTTTCCAAATCTCATCTCGGGAGATTCATACATACTTTGTACATAAATCAGTGATATGGATATGGATGTGTGGTTGGTATGGTGATTGGTGATATGTGTAACGCTGTGTTTTGAATGTGTATGAATTATCGGGACATGCGTCATCATGAGTCTCTGCTTTTTGCGCCTTTGAATCAGGCCTTCCGCTTCATAGGATAAAAGGAAAAAGAATCTCATGAAACCAACCAAAAGCTGAGAAAAGAAGAATGAGATAAAAGTTCTAGATGAACAAAAAAACAAAAACTTTTACCAATGATAGAGACTAAACTGTAGCTTTGTATTTCGGATATTTAAAAAAAAAATAGAAACAAGGGTTTTCTGATATTACAAATTTTGATATCCAGAATATTTTTTCATTTAGCAACAAAAGAAGAAAAATATGCTTTTCTTACAGATTTCTTAATATCCATTTGTTCGTGGTCTTAACAGTTTGATAGTCTACGAGTTCTTTTATCGTATAAGGAATAATTTTAAATTTACTTAAAATATTAGTTTCTTACTTTCTTTAAATTGTCTAATGTACTCAAAAATAAATAAATCTTGTATTTTAATATCATGAGTCTCACATCCGAATTTACCAGATAATTTACCCGCATTAACTAAGAACAGGATCTAAGATAATTAACCCTCATTAACTAGGGTGATATGGAGGTTGGTTGTACAGTAAAATCCAATAATTTCAGGCATTATCTTAGTCGACTAAAACCACTCACTATAGCTGGTGAAATTTTGGGTCGATGGTGAAAATGGAGATGATTACTTAAAAGTGATGAGATAAAGATAAGAGATAGGTGGCCTTCACATGGCAGCCATTGTAGCATATGATGGGTCAAGAGAGGTGAAATCATCACTCTTCTCCTTTTTACACAGTAAAATATAAACACTTTTCATGATAATTGAAGATTAGCCCATACTATATGCTAGTTGGTAACGGAACGGTATAGTTATTAACTAAGTATAAAGGCAAGTCTATTACAAGTAGGATGTATTTTGTGAGTGATGAATAGTGGACCAAGCTAAGATATTGAATGTAATTTGTCTCAACATATCAACACAGAAACAGCCAGTGAGGAAATTCTTTGAGGATTGCGACGGGTAATTAGTTGATATTATGTGATTATAGATGGTCCTAATTACTTACCAATAATTAACAGGGAACCCATAGTTATCATCATTTTAAAACATTAATTAAGCAAGAGATAAGAGAAATGACTCTTATTGAACCAGCAATCATGATTTGGTTTGTGTTCTCTTCATTTCTACCCCTATCTCTAGATGTAATAATTTGCAAGTGGGTCTATTATTGAGTTTGATTATGAAGCCTATGCCACTTTCGTTTTTTGTTTGTTCCTTTAATATGTTTCCTAGTGGTAGTTGTCTTCAAATTTTGTCCATTTCTTATACTCCACAAACTAAGGCAAGTATTTGTGAGTCATATTGAAAATAATGTATATCTACCAAATCGAAACATAACATAGATTATAGTTAGTATCAATCCTTTTTTTTTCAGTTGAATCTAATAAGAATAAACTGCTGCTTAAATCTTTTTCATTGGTTGAACATTAGATTTATGAATTTGTTTCAAAAGAGTTGCGATGTAATCGAGATAGTACCCTACCGATAACCAACCTTCTTTTGAGAAAGATGAAAGTTTGACTAGCTTTTGCATTAGTTTTGTTATAATATATAGTATTATACAAAAATATAGTATATATGTGGAAAGAAAGATGAAAACAAATTTCATGACCTTCTAATTCCGTAATTCCATCAATGTGTCTTCCACGTATAAAATTTAACTTATTTTTATTTGGTTAATTAATAAGGGACTTTAACTGATTGATTATCTAATCTATACGTTTACATACGTTTAACGTGTCTAATATGGTAATAACATATTCTCAGTACGACTGTACGTCTGAACTCTCTTATTTATAGATACTAATTGTTGCACTTTCTAACAACCGTGAAAAGATTATCCAACAAATCAAAACCATTAAATCTTTTTTAATTTATCACCAATTAAACGAGTACTAATTGATTATCGCGAGTATTATTTTTTCGCTCCTATTGGCCGTGAAACTTTACGTGGCAATAAGGTCATAATATGAAAAAGAAAAGGGCTTTTTATAAATGTCGCTTGTTCTGACACTAATACATCACTTCATCACCCTTTCTCTTTGTCGAAAGGACTCTCTCTCTCTCGTAAACCAGTGGTGTCAAACACATGCAACACCATAACACTCTTCAACGGTTAAGATTCCTTTCGCGGCTATCCGTCAAACCAATCTCCACCGTTGGATCTCCCACCCTCTCTCGTAAAATCTTAAACCTAACCACGGTTAGTTTTTGGTCAGCTTGGTTTAGCTTTTCCTCTGTTCTTAAGTTTTTATTTCCACAGAGAAAGAGAGTTCCTTTGCTTTGCTTGCGTGATCTTCTCTCTCTCTCTCTCTCTCTCTCTCTCTCTCTCTCTCTTGATCATCTCATCATCATTGGACTCGAAGAAGCAAGTCCAGAGTTTTATCCTTAGATTCGATTCATCATTCTCAACGTTGAGTTCTTCTTATCATTCTCTGTTCCTCGTAGATCTACTTTCTCTGTTTCGCTGTAGATCTGAATCTAAAACCTTCATTGTTGCTATCAATTCGAGTATTCTCGTGTAGCCCATTCATCTCTCTTCATCAAAGCTCAAGACTTTCAATAACCTCTCTGTTTCTCGAGCTTAGCTCCTCTGTTTCTCAAAGTCAAAGTCTCTTCCTTTCCAGTGAATAAACAGAGCTCTCTGTTTCTCGAGCTCACCTACTCTGTTTCTCAAAATTCAAAAGTCTCTTCCTTTTCTTTTTAGCGAATGAACAGAGCTACCAAGCTCCGTCCATCTACCTCCGAGATGAATTACTTCCCGGACGAGGTGATCGAGCACATTTTCGACTTCGTAGCATCCCACAGAGACAGGAACTCGATCTCTCTGGTCAACAAATCATGGCACAAGATCGAGAGGTACAGCAGGCGTCAAGTGTTCATCGGAAACTGCTACGCGATCAGCCCCGAGAGGCTGATCAGGAGGTTCCCCTGTCTCAGATCTTTGACTCTCAAAGGGAAACCTCACTTCGCCGACTTCAACTTGGTCCCTCACGAGTGGGGAGGCTTTCTACACCCTTGGATCGATGCTTTGGCCAAGGGACGTGTAAAGCTCGAGGAGCTTAGGTTGAAGAGGATGGTTGTCTCTGACGAAAGCCTCGAGCTTCTTTCGCGTTCCTTTGTGGGTTTCAAGTCTTTGGTGCTTGTTAGCTGCGATGGGTTTACTACCGATGGCTTAGCCTCAATCGCTGCTAATTGCAGGTAAAGAAAAGAGTGTAATAAAGTTTCACACTTTTAGCTTTTAACGTTTTGGAATCTTATTAGGAATCTTCGTGAGCTGGACTTGCAAGAGAATGAGATAGATGATCACAGAGGTCAATGGCTAAACTGTTTCCCAGACACCTGCACCACGCTCGTCTCCTTGAACTTCGCTTGTCTCAAAGGAGAGATCAATCTGTCTGCGTTAGAGAGACTCGTAGCGAGGTCGCCGAACCTGAAGAGCTTGAAGGTGAACCGTGCGGTGCCGCTAGATGCATTGGCGAGGCTGATGAGCTGTTGTGCGTCGCAGTTAGTTGATTTGGGAGTAGGGTGTTACGAGAATAACGAGCCGGAACCAGAGTCTTTTGCGAAGCTCTTGTTTGCTATAGCGAAATGCACCTCGTTGAGGAGCTTGTCAGGCTTCTCGGAGGTCGGTCAACTCTGCCTCACAGCGTTCATTCCCATATCCGCAAACCTCACCTCCTTGAATCTGAGCTATGCAGCTGAGATCCAAGGCAACCATCTCATAAAGTTTGTTCATTTTTGCAAGAGACTTCAACGGTTATGGGTAAGTTTTTTTTTTTTTGTCTCTTTTTTGTCATAACGCAACAAACTCATGGTTCGTTGTTTCTACAGATACTGGATAGTATTGGAGACAAAGGACTTGAGGTTGTTGCTTCTTCGTGTAAAGAGTTACAAGAGCTGAGAGTATTCCCTTCTGATCTACACGATGAAGAAGACAACAACAACACAGCTGTTACCGAGGTTGGACTGGTCGCAATCTCTGCTGGCTGTCCTAAGCTTCATTCGATACTCTACTTCTGCAAACAGATGACAAACGCAGCTCTCATCACCGTGGCGAAAAACTGTCCAAACTTCATCCGGTTCAGGCTATGCATCTTAGAGCCAAACAAACCAGACCACATCACGTCTCAGTCACTAGACGAAGGCTTTGGTGCGATAGTACAAGCCTGCAAGGGTCTAAGAAGACTCTCTGTCTCCGGTCTTTTAACAGACAAAGTCTTCCTCTACATCGGCATGTACGCAGAACAGCTTGAGATGCTGTCGATAGCCTTTGCTGGGGACACGGACAAAGGGATGTTGGATGTGTTGAACGGATGCAAGAAGCTGAGGAAGCTGGAGATTAGGGATAGTCCGTTTGGGAACGCTGCGCTTCTTGCTGATGTCGGTAAGTACGAAACAATGCGATCCCTTTGGATGTCGTCTTGTGAAGTAACGCTCGGTGGATGCAAGAGGCTCGCGAGGAATGCGCCGTGGCTTAACGTGGAGATCATCAATGAGAATGAGAGTGGGAGGATGGAGAGGAATGAAGAAGATGAGAGAGAGAAGGTTGATAGACTTTACCTTTACAGAACCGTGGTTGGGACTAGAAAGGATGCACCACCATGTGTTACGATTCTTTAGTCTCACTCCATCTCTGGATCTCTCATGCTCTTCTTGATGTCGTTTAGTTAGCTCATTCTTCAATGTACTTTGTTTCAGACAAGAAGCAGTGTTTTAAATTTGAACCTGTTCTTTTTTTTTTATTCTTTGGCAATTCTTATTTACGTGGTACTTGCTTGTTTTGATCTGTGTTGATACAAAGTTTTTGTTTTTTATCAAATAGCAAACTGAGTATATATTTTTTCCAAATAATTAAGACAAATTACAAAGAACATACATAGGATTCTTCTGATCCACGTTCCACTTTCAAACAAAGAGGAACAGCATTAACAGACAATGAAACATTTCACAGTACATAAAGACATAGAGAAGTTATGGCATGTCTTGGATTTGATTTAACATATAATGTTGACTGTAAATGAGGAGAGTAACAAGAGGTGATCCGGGGGAGAAGGAAGGGGCATTCTCAGAAGCATTCCTCCAACAAACAGCAACAGCACAGAGCAGCAAGACTGCAATTCGCAACCCAGTGGGTAAAAGCAAAAAAAAAGGATACGGTTAATCGAGCACACAAGAGAATTAATAAAGCAGAAGGAATAATATTTAAGCTAATCATAAGTCTTTTACTAAACAAGGTTTTCACTCAAGTTGAGCATAAGAAAAGTCTTAGATGACATGGACACTAGAATTTCAAAGAATATACATTGTTTACAGATTTATACAGAATAGTTTGGTTAGGCAGAGATCCACTAGAATCATTTGGGTGGAAAGTATCATGTCCAAAATCTAGTTAGAGAATGTCACAAGCTATAAACTCTATCGCATATGCCAAGAACGTTCCATAGAAGATCAAACAGAGCACTAAAGCTAAAGATCACTACGAATATGCTGCACACATATTCCTTTTAAAGGAAAAAGAAGTCAGATTCTTGTTTTTAGCAACAGGAAACTCTGTGTGACTTTCACACTAAGATGTCTAAATTCAACTCATGTTATGACTTATCTATACATCAACTCAAGGAACCTGGTTCTAATCAGGATCATTTGGCCCAAAACACAAGTTCAATGAACGAATGACCTTTAAACCTACACGTAGGCTCCTAAAGTGTCACACATCAACCAACACAACGTAGCTCGCTCCTAAAGGTTATATTCTCAATAATATTATTTATACCGACACAAAAGATTGACCAAAAAAAGACGCAAGAATCGAATCAGTTCACAAACACAATAATGAAATAATTCTGTTAAAATTAAAAAAAGGGGAAGTTAGAGAGACGAACCAGCCACGGAGAAAAGAGGAGCCATCAGAGTTTGAATCCTCGTAATGGTGATGATCGTGCTGGTAATGGTTGCACTGCTGCGGCGGAGGTGGAGGAGGAGGATAGTTACCGGCGAAGTAGCCTTGATAACCGCCTTCGTAAGGACGCGGCGGCGGGTACGGTGGATATCCGTGAGGCTGAGGTGGTGGATAACCTTCCTGATGCGGCGGAGGATATCCCGGAGGCGGAGGCGCCGATGGATAGCCAGGAGGCGGATAATGAGATTGGTACCCTATTCGTCCGATTGTTTTCAGAAAACAGATCGATCAAAGATCAAGAGAATCGAATCATAATCGAATCGAAGTGAATCGTAAGAAGGAGAAAGTGATTACGAACCTGGAGGAGGATACGATTCCGGTGGAACTCTCTCGTAGCTCATTTCTCTTCTTCCGTGATCAGAGATTTTTTTTTGTTTTTTTTTTATTTTATTTTAGAGAATCGAGATTATTGCAAAACAAAACGAAAAAGATATCTTCAGTTTCGCCGACTTTTGTCCAAGTGTCAAGCTGTCTTTTTCAATTATTAATTAGTACAGTCACGTCTCACGTGTCATTTAATCGTGCTGTCACGTTCATATTGGACTTGGGCCTACAACAATTTGTTATATATCGCTTCATACAAAGGGTCACTTGCTATGGTTTTATGTTCTAACTTGTACAACACATTGTTTTGAAAGTGCAATTCAAGCACTCAAGTACCCTGGTTCAGGCTATTACGAAATAGGTATCAACACACAACACAGTTGTGCCATTTCTTTAAAAAAAAAAAGTTGTCAAGCTAACAAACATGCACATGAAATGGCTAAGAACACCAGCATTGGGCCTTCAATTTTTTGGGTTGACGCTGTTTGGTATATAGTCAACTTGGTTTCAGTGTGATTGGGAAGAACAGAAATCAAACACACTTAAAGATTTTAGTAATTTGGTTTGCTGTGGACAACGATAGTATTCTTGTTCGCAGGTTTTCCAGAAGTTTTGCAGGTTTGAGAGCATCATTAGTTATTGGTTTATGTATTTTAATAAATTCAAAAAGTTTAGTCAAAATTTGTATTGTACTTAATGTGTATGGCATGTTGGCTGTTGCATACTACATGCATATACTTTCCAGAAAAAGTCATTTAACATGGTAATTACTTGCGTCTCCCATACCGCTTGGTTAGAGTTCATTGAATTAGTCCAGTTATATCAAAATCGACTCTATGATTTTTTTGTTTCTTTTCTAAACAAATTGAAGAACTTAATGGATCGAACTCATCATACAAAAATATAGGAACATAAAAACATAAAGAAATAAAGTAGAACTTATTGCAAAAGTTGTCTGTTAGACAATATCATTACACAAAACAAAACTTGACCGAAAATTAATAAAAATGATATAATTAATTGGTAACAAAATAATAGCTATTCATCATCATTTTCTGGGACGCAAAAGAAGTAAGTTACCAGAACCGAGATCACGATGATTCCCACAGACACTACAGGGAGGGCTATGCTTAAAATTGTATCCATTTTCTCCGGTTCACCAAACTTTTCTGTCTTTCTAAGTTTTTTTCTCTTCTTTTTTTAGCCTACCAATCAACTATACATTCATCTATATATACTTGTGTTGTTAATAATTAATTTACATTTTGTGGGTAAGTAAGAGAATTTTGGAAAGTTTAGTTTTTCATAATAAGAACTAGTAAAAATTGGAAATGTTTTGTCAGAAAAGAGAGTATATGGAAAGTATGTTCTGTATTGATTCTTAGGTTCAAAACTTTAGTTTTATACAAATATTTCTATCCTAAAATGTTGATATACATATCCAATCATAATTAATGTAGATATGTACATATATTAATATTCTCTCTCTAGTTGGAAAGTGTAGGTTTCAAATTTTTAAGTTGATAAGAAACGCTGCAAACTCCTTCTTATCAAGTGTCTTCGTCAAAATATCAGCAATTTGCATCTTTGTCGAAACATGTTTTGTTGTAACAAAACCTCTCACAATCTTATCTCATATGAAATGATAATTAATTCTAACATATTTCGTCCTTTTATGGAAAATGGGATTAGCTACCATATGAATCGCTGAATTGTTATCACAATGAACCATAATTGGTTTGTCAAACAAACACCAAATATAGTCAGTAGATTCTTTAACCAAATCAACTCTTAAACATTATCCAACATTGTCTTGTATTCTGCCTCTGTTAAATAGTGAGAGACTGTATTGTATTTTAACGATTTCCAAGATACCGGTGATCCACCTAACTGAATAATTTAGGCCACTAAGGATCTTCGCTATAAAGGGACACCTTAGCAATTTTTAAAAAATAAAATTTCGGTATAAATAGATCCTTTCAAAAAACAACTTTATTATAGAAAAACATCTTAGCCATTCTAAAAATAATAATTTTACTATACAATGGAAAAACATGAATTTTCTTCTAATTAATACACAACTCTCAAATTAAACAAGTAACTGTACAAAGTTATTTTTGGGATATTTAATAACATCTGAAAACTAATATATCTTTTGAAAAGACACAACTCTTAGATTTAATATTTTTTTAGAATTGCATGTTGAAAACACACACACACACACATATATATATATATATATTGATAACTTTTAGAATGAAGAAAACACAACCTTTCAATTTAATAGGGATTCACAATCTTTGGAATTAATTAGAATTTCTATTATTAGTAGATACATTAAAGCAAAACTCATCTCTATAAT